>NW_005187736.1:111528-112555 GCF_000239375.1 Pundamilia nyererei | reverse complement strand
CTTGGAAAAGAGTTAAAGAGTGGGAGAGGAGGAAAGAGGTAGCATTAGGCAGGTACACAAGAGTTTGGACAGCTGCACTGTTCCTTTCTAATGACACTATCCTTCTCTGTTCAATAGTTTTTTCTCCCATTCCCCATATCTCATTGATCTTCTCTTTCAACCTTTGTCTTACCATCTGTCAATTCAGAAAGTGAGAAGAACATTTGCCATCAAGGCTCTTTAAAAAAAAAAAAGATGGACAGAGTATATAAAGTATAAGACATTGCCTAGTAAAATTAACAAATAAAAATACACCACAATCTGGTTCAAATCACTGTAATTGCAATGTATGCTCATAATAGAGATGTGTAACAGAACCACGACAGGCCCGATGACGAGCTCATGGTTTTCAGCATTTCTTTATTTAACACTTTTATTCTCCTGGTCGCTGTACAACAACAGTCGGCTGCAGCTCCGCCGCTCACAGCCCGACACATTTCAACAACAACAACATAACAGACAGCACAGCTTTTTATGCCGGCAGAGGCGTGATTGCAGATGCCATGCAATTGCATCCATCTCCCCTGCAACAACACCTCAGACCACGCACTGCCGAAGTTGATACACTCCTCATTAAATGGATATAAGCACTAACCCCATGGTGTGAAGGGATAACTAAGAGGGATAGAAAGAGTTGAGTGAAGGTAAATTGCTACATGCTTACAGAACACACTATCAGACAGGAAGGGCTGCTTGCCCTTGGGTGTATGATAACAGGGTGCTCATTTTCATGCATGAAAATAAAACATCCCTGGTAACAACTGTAAGGTAGGGAGGGTTTTTCTCATACAGGACAAGATCCCTGACTGGAGGTTAATGACTGCTGTCATGTGGAAGGACCCCGAGGAGAACAAATCAAGTCTAAACCATGGCACCTCCCCATCAATAGCCAATCAAAATTATTTCCGGTTGTCATGTGTCTAATACAGGGGTGGTCAATCTCAGTCCACGAGGGCAGGTGTCCCTGCAGGTTTTAGATCTCACCTTG
>NW_005187736.1:108428-110574 GCF_000239375.1 Pundamilia nyererei | reverse complement strand
GGTTTTCCACTACTCCTACTCCCTTTTTTCACCGATAGCTCTACTGATAGCTGAGATCATTACCATGCTAAAAACATGTTGAAGTGAGTTTCTAGAGAATCTCTAGGCTTTACTATGAATTTTTGAGCTTTCGCTGAACAAACAGCAAATCCATTCTCTGAATACTGATTTTATTTTCCCTGCCTCCTTCATAGACATCTTTTGATTACTCTGGCTAATTAAAAGTCCATCAAGCTGCCACCCAAAGCCACCACCCACTCATCCACCCAACCTCCTCTTTTAGGTCACCCAGCTCCATGAAGAGGGAGAACAAACAAGACAATAGTGAAGGAACACACACAGTCTGTTTTTACTGCTTCATTCTTTTTCCTCTCCTCTTATCCTCTTTAATCCTGTACCTCTTTATGCTTATTAAGCTGCTGGAAGCATAGGGCACAGGTCCAATGGGTTAAAGCTCCACCAAAGAGTTGACTCTAGCACTGAAAGGCCAAAAAGAACTGAAGAGGACTTTGCGTGATTGCACTAATGGTAGTTTTCTATGTTTATAATTCCCTCTATCTATCTATCTATCTATCTATCTATCTATCTGTTTTTATTTCATTTTATTATTCACATTATTACTGTATCTGATTCAGTATTATGCCAGAGCTGACAGTGGGTTAGAGCCAGGTTGGTGAAAGATGGAAGGAAGAAGAATGGAAAACGAAATTGAACAGAACCCTAAACTGACTCTGGTAGATGTCCTCACCCCAGACAGGGTGTAAAAAGCAGTGGTGTAGGAAGACCCGCCTCATCCCTTCCATACTTGACAGTGTTCAAGGTCGACTGTTTTGTGCATGTGTTGCATGTGAGTGTATGAGGTGTAAATGAGTATGACTGTGTGAAAACTAGAGTGGTAATAAAATTGAGGGGACAGATGCAACATGAGAATATGATTGCTGGCCTCTCCCTGAAAACCCTCAATGTCTAGGGTGCAGGTAAAATAGCAACGAAGAGGCGACTGGAACTATCTCATCAACCTCACCCACCAACCTCTGGATAACACAACTGCCCCCAAGCCCTAAAAAATAAAGTCATTATAGCTCATGTGTCATGTGCTCTCATTACTTTATTATTTATTATTTGTTTCATTAATATAAAAGTAACTAGAACTTAAAACAATCTCCAACCTGAAGTCACGTCCCTTCCCAGGAAAACTAAAGGAAGAGGAGAAAGGGAAGTAAAATCTGAAAGGAAACTGTAACGTCTACAACCGACTCCGTGATATAACACACTATTTATCATCTCCAACGGAAGTAACACGATATCGTCCTCTCAAATCCACACACGGTGTGCACACTGCTTTGAAAGGCCCAACAGCTTTGTTTGCTCTCCTCTTTTTCCCCTTTATACGCTGTGCCCACGACTATGAGGAGAAACACCTGCTGTCAGAGGGAGGACAAATCCAACAGAGAAAGGGGAGCGAGAGAAAACCACACACATACAGCACCATTGTTGTAACAGTTGTCAGAGGGATGTGGGGGGGAGGTAGACAACTGTACGTGGAAGGAGAGATTTCTTACACCCCACTGCAAGGTAAGGAAAAGCAAATCCGGAACCAACACCAGCAGCAACCGCCGTCCCCAGTCTGGCTCAACAAGTTCCAACAAGCCCATCTAAATGTCCGGTCATCTTGATGTTACACTGTCACAAAGATTTTTCTGCTTTAACAGCGCGGCTTGTCATTAATAAAACAGCTGTAGCAGTAAGAAGACAAAGAGGTAATTTCATGACACAAATCAGTACATATTTAAAACACACTTTACCTGAAACACTGCTTTTTGTGTCGTCTGTCTGTCTTTTGTCTCTTTCTAATGTGACAGCGCTGACATACTGGGCTGTTAAATGGGCGCAAGCTGTATTAAAAACTAACTCATCTCTCTTGTGAGGAGTTTCTTGCTAAGTTCTGCAGTGTTTTTGACAAGGGTTCAAACCTCAATGTCTCTGCTTTTTTCCCTGAGGCCATTTGTCTATTGGTCTTTGGGTTCTGGCAGAAGACATGGGATTGGAGTAAAAGGCCCCTCATGGAGCTTTCCTATGCACTTTAAATGATGAACTAAAATCATATCCTCGCTTGAATCCCCGCCCTATAAGTGTTTCCAAGTCA
>NW_005187736.1:105990-107863 GCF_000239375.1 Pundamilia nyererei | reverse complement strand
AAAAAGCCCTGTCTCTCTTTCTCTTCCTCCTCACAGAATTGACTATCAACTATCAATTTGCTATCAACCTTTATCCTAGTGGACCTTTGCCCACCAGCAGTTTATATAGTTTATCCAAACTGGAAAAAGAAGACATGGAGAAATACATGACAAACTCACTGACTAACATTCTTTCTGTCTTCCAGGCACTTGTCAATGACGCCATTCGGGATATCATCAATCACCTTGTTTTTGCCTACTTGAATTACATCACACAATTCCTTACATGACATTGTGGCTGTGGCTCAGGTGGTAGAGGAGATCAGCTACTGACTGGAAGGTTGGTGGTTTGATCCTTGGCTTCCCCCAGTCTGTATGCCAAATATCCTTGGGAAAGATAGTAACCCCAAGTTAGCTCCATCGGTGCATGAATGAATGTGTGTGAATGTTGCTTAGACTGCACTTGTGTATAGAAGAAAGTGCTTGGGTGAATGAGGCATGTTGTATACAGTGCTTGGAGTACTCCAGGAGAGAAGAAAAGCGCTATCAGTCCATTTACCTTGTGTTCGTTTGTCTTATAGTCAAGCATCTCAGTCATCACTGATGCCGAGTAGTAGATCACCTGCTTGGTTTCGGTGATGATCGCAGTAGAGATTGTTTATAGTGCTGTAGTCACATCTTGTAGAAGACCTTCAGATGATATGGTGACCTTCAGAGTGGACAATGGTGCTTTAAGAGGAGCAGACAGGCCCAAAGAAAATCCCATATAGAGATAATGTGACAGTAAGTCAGCCCGCTATCAGTGTGCTGCTCCTGTCTGGAAGACGCCTCAATACAACAGGCAAGACCACCAAGCTGCAGGATTCCCCCTCCAGCAACACAACAAATAGTGGGAGTAACACACACATTTAATGAAAGCTCTTAAAACATGTGGTTATCCCAATTGGGCTTTCATCAAATCAACAAAGATGAATAAAAAAGAAGGTCAGACACCAACTAGCGAGAAACAGAAAGCCAAACAGAACAACATTGCCATGTTTTGCTTAGCAGATAAACTCAGGAGAATTTTCTTAAAGCATGACATCCCTGTGCACTTCCCACCCAGTGACAGCCTCAGACAAAAATTGGTTCATCCCAAGGACAAAACTCCCAAAGACAAACTAAACAACATAGTGTCTGTGTTGAAGTGCAGCAAGTAGTGCTCAGACCTCTATATTGCAAAAACCAATGAGCCACACTATAAATACATGGCACAGCATAAAAGAGCCACCTCGACAGGACATGACTCAACTGTCCATCTGCATTTAAACAATAAAACTTAATTTTTCAAGGATGCCGATGTTCAAATTTTGGACAGAAAAGACAAATGGTTTGAAAGAGGAGTAATGTAAGCCATTTATGTCCAGTGTGAATTCCCATTTTTGAACAGAGGGCTTACGACAACAACTGTCTGTCACTACAATGCAATTTTGAGATCTTTTCCCAGCCACCCTAATGTCCACTCACATCTTGATCTCAAGGGCATATGATAGGGTGAGGCAAGGCAGTGGTTTCACCTGAAACCTCTGCTGATAATGACCCACACCCCTTTTCACACCTATCTGGATGTGATGAGGCACATGATCAATAGTGGGTCAACGATGCTCTCAAGGGACAGTCCCCACTTGGGTTTATTATAATGCTCTATTGAAACTCTTACAGTCAGTGCGATTACTAGCTTTTGTATGTTCAGTAAAAAATCCTGAAAATAGTTTTGTGATACATGCCACCAACAGTTTTCCAACAACATTCAGCTCTTTTACCCATTTTGAGTGGCTTTAACAAAAATACATTATTTTCACTATGAAAATGAACAATGGTTGTGCAACTAATTATTAATTATTTATCAATATAG
>NW_005187736.1:102140-105447 GCF_000239375.1 Pundamilia nyererei | reverse complement strand
TGTGTGTGTATGTCTAGTGCATTTGTTATTGCTTCAGTTGCTTCAGTTATTGGCAGTGAAGTTGAGCTCTTTACTCTGAATCCATGAATCCTTACTTTATAGATACTATCAAAGATGGGCTATGACATCTGCAGCAAATTGTCCCAATAAGCTACTTTCAATATGATTAATTTACACAGATGACAGAGTAGTGGCTCCATGGGTTTACTAATACCTCAGGTTTACAGATTTACCTCACAATCAGAAGATCCCCAGTTTGATCCCTGTAAGAGACACAAATCCCTTTGTGGGCAGGGTAAGTGGCATTTCTAGACAAGAGTAGAGGCACCTGATTAAACTGTGTTATCTTCCTTTAAGGCAGCTCCATACAGATGTTTTATGATGAAAGTTTCTAAATAATGAATCTTTTGATAACAAAGATTACAGTCCCCTATGATAACACGCATCAATTTCTTCTTTTATTTTCTATCTTCCAAATAAGGTAATAACTAAACTTTAATTTCTAACTCCTTAAAAGAATGTTTACATCAATGCACCACAGTGGATACTTAGAACTGTATTAAAGAGATTTCTGGGATGCCAGTAGCTCCATTTAAAATAAAATTACTGGAAGCATTACAATTAATTATGGAATTGTTAAATTCTAATGTTTATTATTTTATGAATCAAGAATAAACGCCTTTCAAAAACAAATAAATAAGACATCTTTTAGGAGTCAAGGTGCATATGGAAAAATGTAACCCGTAAAAAATAAACAGAAAAGCAATTCCTTCTTTTCACGCACTAACCAATGTGCTAGGACTAAACAACAACAAAAAAGCCAGATTATAAAACGTGCTCAAGGTTAAATTTGCATAAAAAGCGCCTTCAAATAAACAAAAACAACCCAGTTTATACTCTTTTCTTTTACTTTGAGCCACTGGCTGACTGGGCCCACAGAGGCCAAGTCCATGGATACAGAGAAGCGTTCTTACTGTTGGTAGTCGCTCTTGCAGTACGGCTTTGTGTCTCTGAAGTAGCAGGTGTCGGTGAGCGGTTGCTGGCACGCAGCGCACTGAAGGCACTTCTGGTGCCAGGACGCGCCATGGACCCTCATCAGGAAACGGTCTGAAATGATCTGCGCGCAGCCCTCACACACGGCCTGCTGTCGAAAGTCAGCGCCTGATTGACAACAGAACAGACATGAGCGGCGTGAACGAGAAGGCTACAGCTGATGTAAAAGGGGAGAATGCTCCCAAAACTGCGACTGTGATTTGCACATAGCCTTGTAACTCGGGAATATGAATTATTTGTTAAATGTCCAAGTCATCCAAATAAAGCGCTACCCAGACGAACCTGCATATCACAAAGCTCTTACTGGAATATAGAGGTCATCATGTGAGCACACAAAAAATATATGTCCATTCTACTGGAAAAAATCTGCAAACCTGGTAACAAAAAAATAAATTCACTTTTTTTTTTGCGAATACATAAAAAATGAATTTCTTCTCTTGTTTATTTATACGTTTTCCCTAGAATGGTTCGTTTCAGTAAATCAAGAGAATCGCCTGAGTGAATAAAGAGGACAGAACCTGCTGGGGTTGTATATTCGTATTAAACACTACTTAAATTTTTATAACGACTAAAGAATTCTCTTAGAGGTTTATTGAGAAAACTAGTGGGAGAGCTTCAGTGTTGTACGCCATAAATGAACACAGGGATTATTCATATCTCTTTAAACCGAAACATAATTTTGAAAACAACAACATAAAACATAACTAAATAAAATAAACAACAAGACTACACAAAACTGCCCCAGAAGCATGAAATATAACAACGTAATTTGAAATAGTTTTTATGTTAGAAATTATGCGTCGTAGCAGCAAACATGTTTCATAAAATCAAGTGGGGAACATGTAGCCATGATAATATCATAAAAATATCAAACTGAAAACACAGTCTCGAACCTGGACAGACACAGAAACAAAGGCGTTGCAAAATTAGCTTACACTCTTCCAAACCTGTCAGGAGATGGGAAAGCCGACCATCCCGTTGTGCAGGCAAAAAAGAAATCTTACCATCCAAAGAACTGGTATCGCTCCGCAGTTGATCCTTCATTTTAAAGTCATTCAACATCTTTAAATAGGTAGTGGAGTTAGCCTTGCTGTTCGACTCGCGCTTCTCCATGTAATAGCTACACTTGTTGCAATTCCCATAAGCCGTGAGATCCAGGCCTGTGGCTCGTTTTTCACATCTACAGTCTCTGCTGCCTGAGAGTAAAATATGGGCACATAAATGGTCGCAAAGATGAAACCTTCAACAAGTTTCCCCCTCTTGTAAGTCAAGAGGTCTGCACTGAAACTCTCAAGCACCCCTGAACTTGATATCTCAGCCGTGATCTCTCTATACAGGGCAACAGCAGAGATATGAAGCCTACCCATGCTCTCCGGCACAGCATTTTCTTGGCACTGCTGTGGATAGATCCGCCTGCACACAATGGAAGGAAAGAACAATCCTTTCCAAACTGTGTTGTTTATATGCGACAACTGTATCAGTCGGCAGACACCCCACATATGGTGGTGGCCACAAAAAATGAATTCGTTTGCGTTAATTGTTTACAAACGAATTAAACTCAAAATACAAATAATAGACGGGGCATCGTGACACTCATTTACAATATGTGCAGTTTGACACAAGCATGTATCTCTCTTTCTCTCGCTCTTGCTTACAATCACGCTTTCAAAGTAAATACGAGTAACTACATACATGCAACAATAAATATAATAATATATTTATATTATAAATATAATATAAAAATAATATAAATAAAAAATACCCCTAGCTGTTATCAACTTGCAATATAAAAACAGAAACAATATCAAAAATATTTTTGCAATACTAAAATTGAATGAAAATGCTAACTTGACAAAATTGAGTCTACAACCCGAGTAACATAACGACTACAATTTTTATCTGAAACTATTTCTTATCCATATTATTAAATATGCAAAATTGGCGTTTAGTGCCCTGTCACGTGACAGCTCTAAACGTCTCCATGCCTAATGGTAAGCTATTCACGTGAAAGACAGGTTTGGAGCAGATTGTCAGGATGAATTCTCCTTAAATCTGTGTAGCCTGATGCCCCATAAATCCACAGCCTGCTCTCAAAAACACGCACACGTTCACTTTTGTTTGGCATATGAAATACATCTCACCAATCGTCATATAACGTCGCATATTGTCATACATACAAACTATGTGAGGCGCAGTAAAGAACGATTTGTGTCAGCTGTGTGCGATTTTGTTCGCACAGCCCTCACTGTCACAT
>NW_005187736.1:99325-101652 GCF_000239375.1 Pundamilia nyererei | reverse complement strand
GCAGGTCACCTACTAATTGGAAAGCTGGTGGTTTGATCCCTGTCTACTGTTTGCATGCCGAATATCCTTAGGCAAGATACTATGATACTATAGGAGATGCTATCTGATGCAGCCATCGGAGTATGAATGTGTGTGAATGTTTGATAGACACTACTAGGTAGAAAGAGCATGGAAAAAGTGCTGGGGTGAATGAGGCAAGTTATGTAAAGTGCTTTGAGTGCTCAGAGTAGAAAAGTGCTAAATAAGAAGCAGTCCATTTACCATTCCTCAGGATAGCACTTTTCAAAGTATAGACAACTCTGTCCTGAGACCTAGTGGAACTCAAATAGGTTTTAATCTCATTTAGCTTACTGAAAGTTTTCACCACCTGCACAGTCATAAAGTGTGTAAAATATATCCAAAATAATACAGTTTCCCAAAAATGCTCTGTGTATGTGGGATATAATGATAATGTATTATTTTACTAAATAAATAGTGCACAGAAAAATAAATACATTTCCCAAGGGTCTTCATGGAACTACAGAAATTGTTTTGACAAAATAACCCACCTACTTTTTCAGATATCAGTGGGGATGGTTCAGTGTCAGGAGTGTATGTATGGAGAGATGAGAGTGGGACAGCTAGGCCTGAGCCAGGGGTTTGATCTGTTTGGCCTGCCAGCTGATTGGGAAATAAGTGATTTAGTATAGATGTGTACATTGGATCTGCCAGTACCATTTACATGTTGACTAAAATAACACAAACACATTATTCTTTGTTAAAAATAAAAGAATAAGAGGAAAGTCTGTCAGTTTATTTCATATGAAATTCGCTATGAGTTTAATTTCCACCCATGTCTCTCTTTTCTTTTGTTATTTAAAACCCTGACTTAATAGTGCCATCCTACGATCCTACCGCTCCAGCTCTGCGTCAGTTAGGAGTGCTGGCACCTGGACCAAACCAAATCCTGAAATAAGGTGGGTGAAGGCGGAGTCAGAGGCTGAGTGGAGATTATTGTTCAAACGGAATTTTAAGGTCTCCTGAAAGGCAGAATATATAGCCCCCCACCATTGAGTGATCAATCCTGACACCATGTGGTTAAAAATTGCATGTGGAAAAAAAGTGTGACAAAGAGTGACAAGTTATGTGAAGTAAAGTTTAAAAAATATATTTCAAATGTTTTTATTGTACACTACATTTTTTGAACTTTGAGCCAACTTGTCAGGGAGGGAACACACGGGCAGACAGAGTAACAAGTTTTACAAGTTTTACAAATTACTCTAATTTGTTACAGCTAAATTAGTTTTACTCAGACAACAATTCTGATTTGATTGAAACTTAACCCTTTAAGACCTACCATAGAACCAAGTCCCTCAGAGCTTATATTATATTTTTACATGGTGTGGTGCCATTTTTTGGGAGCATTTCAAGTTGCTATACATCAATACAACCATTATAGCCCAAATCTTAATAATATGTCTGCATTAAGTCCATAGTAATTACATAAATTGCAAAAAAGTGCAATAAACTACAAAAAAATTTAAAATCATTTTTGTTTTTTTAACATATATTTCTAGTTAGAGAAATTTAAGAGGCTTATACCTCAAAACTGTAAATACAAAAAAGTTGCACAAAATAGTTTCCCACCACAGGAAATTTATTTTGAGTGTCTTCATAGTTTTAATTTTGAAATACACCAATTTTTATATACTGCAGGAAAAATGAAAATAAATATTATAGTGCAAATTTGCAAAAAAGCAGCATATGCATCAAAATAAACTATTTCCAGCAGTGCAATTTGTCCTAAGCATCCCAGAAATGACACAGAAAGTCATAAAGTCAAAGATAACTTTTAAAAACACCAGTCTAGGCTCATGAGGCCCTGATGGTAAAAAACTACATTTCCGCGAAAATGACGTCACTTCCGGATTTGGGCAAGTAATGGCGGACGTGCGAAGGTTTGCGCTGACGTCTATTCCAACGTAGGAAGTATTACGAACAGCTGGTCGGATCGGCAAAGCGTGTTTCTGGAATATTATGTTTTTGTTGCTGCAAGCACTTTTTATGCAGTTTTTGCAAAGCTATATGTGGAAGGAAACTGTGACCTAGGACAAGCTGATGGCATAAGATGTAAGTACAACTCCTCCGGTTTCATATGCAAAAAAATTATTGCGCTAGCTTACGTGGTTGCAGTGCTACCGGGATTTAAAAATAGTTACGCAAAACAGAGCGTGCCCGCTCCAACCAGCTTTAAAGGGTTAAATATGCACTTAAAATAAGCCAAAACTATTTCACAAATGTATATTGAAGCGAATAAAAAAGATAATTTATTCCAAAGACCTTAAAGC
>NW_005187736.1:88323-99305 GCF_000239375.1 Pundamilia nyererei | reverse complement strand
CCCCCCCCCACTTTAGCACAACTCAGTTTTTCACTTAGTATTAGTAATCACCATCAAAACAAAAGCTTTTTAGAATATATGCAAAGTCTTGCCACTCAGTTTTAATTATTCTATTGAAAAAATGCATTGCAATTTTTGAGGTAAATTTATGGGTAGTTAACAGGGATGCACAGAGCATGACAAGATGTTAAAGAACCACCTAGTTTTATTCAGGTGTGTTACAGAAGGGAAAAATCTAATATCTGTTGGACAATGGAATCCAAGGACCAGAGGTGGTGATCTCTACCAAATTAACATTCCCACACCCTCTCCATCAACAAACACACATCACATACTAAATAAATAACCTGACATATATATTGAAAAGTCTTGAAATTAGTTTTACAAAAACATATACAATGGAGTTTGTGACTGACTGAGAAAAAGTTTATACGTCTTAAACATATACACAATATTGCTAAAAATATTCACTTTTAGTGATATCCCATTCTTAATCTGCAGAGATTAACATGACTTCTATCCACTCTCTACAAGTATAATAGCCCCAACTCTTCTGTGAAAACTTTCCACAAGGTTTAGGAATTTATGGGAATTTTTGACCATTCTTCCAGAACCGCATTGCTGAGGTCACCCACTGGTGTTAGATGAAAGGTCCCGGCTCACAGTCTCTGCTCTAATTCAACTCAAAAGTGTTCTGTTGGGTTGAGGTGAAGACTCTGTGCAGGCCAGTTCTTCCACACCAGACTCACTCATCCATGTCTTTATGGACCTTGATTCATTTGTGCACTGGTGTGCAGTCATGTTGGAGCAAGAAGGGGCCATCACCAAACCCGTCCTACAAATTTAGTAACATGAAATTGTGCTTTTCTCTGTAAACGATGAAGGTTGCACAGACAGAAATGTTGTAACTGAATAAAAACAGTTATGTTAGCAGCAGTTATGTTATTATATTATGTTTTTCTACATTTTCTTTCTCTAAGCACTTGTCGCTTGATTCAGGTGTGCAGAGGTTTTCCTAAAATTAGCATGAAATTATGCAAAATGTCTTCTATGAGTTCTAAGAGTTCCTTTCACTGCAACTAAAGGACTATGCCAAACTCCTGAAAAAAGCAACAAAAATACTCCACACCATAACCCCTGACCACCACCCAACTTTACACTTGGCACAATGTAGTCAGACTGTTCTTGTATTTTTCTCGTACTACTAAGAGTACATCTTGGAGGGGTGAGTGGAGAACAGCTTGTTTATTCTCATTTATCAACGCACATCACCATTTTTCTGATCCTGCACGCTCAGTGTAACCAGGTCCAAGCAACTCCTGCCCCCAAAAGTTGATTCTGTTCATCTGGACGTAGCGTTTTCAGTGGGAGAAATGTTTCATCACTCATCTAAACGACTTTTTCATTCTCAGCTGACTGCAGGTTTCCCCAATATTAGAAACAGTAAATTTGCACAATGACTGAAACTAGCACTACTGAAGGAACAATGGGCTGGGAGGTCAGTTCCTTGATCATTAATATGCAAATTGTCATGACCATTGATCAACAATGACAGATCAAAGCTCACTGATCAAAGACCACTAATCAATGGCATTTCACAGAGAGTAGGGGAATGGCTGCAATCACAGCATTGTAAGATGGCGAAAGATGTACCCTTAGGCCCCATCCTCAATTCAGAGATGGTCTTTCCTTTTTCACATAAATGGCCTCCTTGACTCCCTGCTCAAACCAGGCGATGAGCATGAACCAAGACGTCTTTGCATCCTGCTTACCACCTATTTGACCTGCTGCCCTCCGGTCAGCACCTCAGGTCAATCACGTCCCATACCTTACAACCGGCTTCCTCCTCTGGGCCATTTGGACTGTTAGTATCAGGTGTCCATTTCCTGACTGAGTTTAGTTGGAGGGTGCACACAGGATTTGTAACAAGTCTGCAAAAACCAAGATGTGGTCCAATCTACCATGTGTTGGTGAGGCAGTAGCTCTATGAGCTTCTTTGACAATGAAGATGAAGATCAAGGGCTTCATTTGATCTCGTAGGACAGTCAAGACGTGTGAATCCAGTCAGGTAGGACGAGAGAATTTTATGTCAATAGCACCTTTAGAATTATACTTACATATATACGTCAGAATCACTGTCCAGGATGAGGCAACGAACATCCACAAATAGATCAGGAAGATGGACACAGCTTAACACGTTCTTATGGAAGGACAGGCCCCCTGCACAGTGTGTAACACCAGCAGACAGAGGAAGTGGCTCACATTCACTAATCATGGCAGCATAGGAAGAAGCTTTTATGTTTAGAGGTAGGGGTGTACCACAGCAGTTAAGACCTCAGGTGCAGGCTGCTCTAGCAGCAGGGTGCAAGATGGTAGCAGGAAGGGCATACATGGCACGCCATATCCAAGTGACTGACGTAGTATACAGAACCATCTGTGCCTGGAAATCAAAACTTCAACATGGGTGGTCGAGAATCACAGCTAGGATTCTGTGGGACATCCAGATACAGACATACAAACTGGTGATGGCTAATCAACCGGACATAGTAAGGGCAGACAGGTAGAGGAAGACGGCCACAGTGAAAGATGTAGCTATACCGAATGACGATGATAATCAGGAATAAGGAACACAAGAAGCTGATGAAGTACCAAGGCCTGAGAGCAGAACTTGAGAAGATGTGGAGGGTGAAGTTAACAGTGGTGCCAGTGGTAATCACAGAACTCTTTGTAGTGACCCCCAAGCTACGCGAGTGGCTCCAGTAGATTGCAGAAACAACATCCAAGATTTCTATCCAGAAGAGCGCAGTCCTAGGAACAGCAAAGATGTAGAGCAGTGGTCCCTTTTTTGCACCACGGACCGGTTTATGTCTGACAATATTTTCACGGACTGACCTTTAAGGTGTCGTGGATAAATACAACAAAATAAAACCAGTACCAGAAAACCCAAAATTTATTCACAACACACGGGAATAAAACCCAGGGAAAACGAGTTAACGATTTAAAAAAAAAAAAAACAAAACAAAAAAAAAACAAACGATAAAAAGCAAGCACCCTGAAAACCATAAATATCACACCCGAGCCTCAAGTCTTGCGGCCCGGAACCAAACCCGGGGGGTTGGGGACCGCTGCTGTAGAGGATACTGGTAGAGGACCTGACCTTGAAAGACAGATCACTCTGAGGGGTGAGGGGAATTTTTATAAGGACTTCAGTTCATCACACTTTATTAAAAGTTAATCAAACACAAATTAAGCTAATGTTGTTTTGTTCAAAGCTTACTAAATGAAACGATTTTGAGACAAATTGATCACTAAAAATATTAACATTAACTGCAATACTGAAACCACTGAACCCAACATGTCACCATGCATACTATTAATACATTAAAGAGATTATTTGTAGTTAATAGTTACATTACTTAGCAAATGAATACTGCAGCCCACCTGGCTGGAAGTAAACAAAGTTGAGAAATATACACGTGTAGCTTATCACACAGCAGGCAGTTACGCACAGCTGAAATACACAGAGCTTCACATAGCCATTTGTCTAACCCTATTAATTTCAGCAGTATAATTAAGTTTCATAGGACACACTGGAAAAAAGAATTTATTTAAGACCAAGTAGGTGCTATACTGAAATACTGACAAAGTAAACAAACAGAGCAAAAGGAGTTACTCTATTTAATGACTTGATATATTGCAGAACATTTTTT
Organism: Pundamilia nyererei; assembly: GCF_000239375.1. Lineage (NCBI taxonomy): Eukaryota > Metazoa > Chordata > Actinopteri > Cichliformes > Cichlidae > Pundamilia > Pundamilia nyererei. Next base: position 95,595 of record NW_005187736.1, on the reverse strand, counting down.
CTTGTCACATATGACCTGTGGAAAAAAAATTAAAATCAGCAAAACTAAAACTGATTTAATTTTCTTTACATAATCGGTGATGCTACATCATGTGTTTTAAGAAGATGGTGGACAGACTGACCTTCACAGACACCTGTTCAGGCTGAAGATAAGGTCAATAATAAGAGCCCGACTTATACTGGCCTATCACATGTTTCTATTAGTGTACATTTTGTTCGATATGAGGAAACATGAAACTTTTTCTATTACAGGACAGACATGGAGATAATTAAGCTTAATTAACATGAGATAAATTATCACACAATTAGTTTCAACTCCATTTTGTTCGCATCAAAGTTGAGAATTAAGTGAACCACTTATTTTCCCTTTAAAAAAAAATTATAATAGGCCTTTTTAGTGTATTACAGATTCAGAGTATCAAACAGCAATAGTCTACAAATAAAAGTTTCCAATATGACCTTTTTGTAGCAGTTCATAAGAATACAATACGCCAGAGAATACCTCCTCATCTACATGACACATATCCTATTTATTCTCCTGCTTTTCTCTAAACATCTCAAAGGCTCAATGTATAATGTAGGTAGTAAAGAAAAACAAACAAAGTAACTAACTGATACTTATTTTATCTGGTGGTTTTAATAATAGTGGTTAGTGCTATAGACAATTAAAAAATAAAAATAGTTATTTGCATATAACCAGTGGTGAGTTCTGAGTTGGTCTTTACTGTCATCACATGTGAAATAGGTGATTTTAATATTAATGGTCAAAAGTTTTGGAACACCCCAATTATTTCAGTTATTTATTGGAATTCAAGTTGCTTAAGTCCAATGAATAACTTGAAATGGAACAAAGGTAAATGGTGAACCGCCAGAGGTTTACAAAAACAAAAACAACACCACCCCTACCCCAAACTGAAAAATAATGTACATTTCAGAGTTATACAAGAGGCCTTTTTTCAGGAAAACAAAAATGTGTTAACAATTTAAAGCTGTTCTGTAGAAATGGAGGTTTATAAAGCCTTGAAAGCTGGTGCTACTAATTCCTACAGGTGTTCCAACTTTTCTGGATTACTTCCAACCCCTCTGTCTGCATAAAAGCAGTGTTGGAACACATTGTGTTACCATATTCTCGTGAGCATCAGTTGAAAAAGGCATCGCAATGGAAGAGAGACGGACCATCAAAATGTACGTCTTCCTACAGAGAAACTGCAAAGAAAGGCGTCAATGAGTACAGTTTTCTCCACCATCAAAAGTCACTCAGAAACTGGGGTAAACTCTGACATGAAGAGGTCTGGCAGACCCAAAGCCACAAATGAATCAGAGGACAAGTTTCTGAGAGTTAACAAGCTTGCATGATGGACGGCTCACAGGACAACCCAACCCTTTCGAGCACAGATTAATAGTGATCGTAGCAGGGAAGTCTCAGTTTCAACTGAAGACTTCAGGCTGCAGGTTTGACAGGACGAGTTGCAGCAAGAAAGACATTGCTAAGACGTCAGAATAAGAGGCTTGCCTGGGCCGCGGCTACCACAGCATTCTGTAGCGCCATGCAATAGCCTCTGGTATGTGCCTAGTTGGCCAGGGGTTAGCACAATCTCCAGACTTAAACCCCATCGAGCTGGTTTGGGTACCACACATTTATGGGAACTTATTTAACACATATGGGAAGAACTTTATGAAGAATATTTGATTTCTAATGTAGAAAGAAAGCCATGGGTATGTTCAGCTGTTATATCTGCCAAAGGTTTCTACTTTGATGAGTGAAAAATTTAGAATAAGTCCTTATTTGTACAAGGCTTTCATTTCAGAGTGCAATGAGACATTAAACTGAATAATTTTCAACAAAAACTGGAAAAATTGGGGTGTTCTAAAACTTTTGACCAGTAGAGTAAAATTCTGTACACACGTTCCATAACCAATGTACTAAAATAAAACTCTTTGCAATATTATACTTTTACTGGAGCATCCATTTCTGATATAACACCAATGAAGATGAAGGAAACGATGAATATAGCTATGATATTGTTGAGATATAAGGACTAACTATCAGTGCTTTTTAGCTAAAATGTGTGAGGTTTGCTCAATGTTACTCATTCAGTGAAAAGATGTATCAATAAAACATCTATATGCATGCAAAGTAAGGTATTAGAGTATGGTATAAATAGAAAATCTTGATGTGAATACTCCACACAGTGAATATTAGCTGTAGTCATGGTTCTGTCGGGCAAGCTGCTACCTCACAGAAAGAGAAGAAGTGGTTTACAGAATATCTACAGCAATTAGGAAGCACAATAACAACCTCAAACACAAAAGTGCACTCACAGTCACACCAGTAAATGGCAATACATCTAGAAAACAATGAAAAGCATTTCCCCATCAAGAAGACGAGCTCAACAAAACTTAAAGTCACAGTTTTCTTTTACATTTCTGACACACTAAGGTGCCTTTATGGTGCGCTTTGATTCAGAACAGTCCATGTCATAAACGAAAAAGGCAACATGACTGCTGTGAGATCCAACAGAAGTCCTCCATGAAAAAAGTACCGTGTGATCCTTTTATCTTATTTCTAACAAGATCTTTTGATGGGACAAGGTTATTTTTTTTCCACCACAATACGACACTTGACCATTTTTCACTTAACAAAAACGTATTTTTGAAGTCATTCGAGTGAGATACTGAAGTATCTCGATGAGCATAAAATGTGTTTTCTTGTCCCAGCTCTGCCGTGTAGTAGTTCGAGTCTGACTGAATTCCATTGTTTTCCATTTCAACAGCACACAGAGGGCCTACAACATGTCCCAGAAGTTAGAAAATCCACAATTTTTGTCGGGAATCTTTCTTTTCATTTACAGATTGAATATCCCCGTTGTAGGTATGTTCTCAGTAGTTGTGTGCACTTCTCTCCGGCTGCTGTCTATAGTGTGGAGATGACTGTTGTTCATATAAGAGATGCTTAGGCCTCAGAACTCAGAGAGGTCCGTGTTGGACTTGGAGGGAGGCGAGCCGCTGCACTATGCTCTGTGCGGAAACTGTAATCATACTTACATAGGGAGAGTTGCATATTATTATTAATTAGTATGGTCTAACAGAAATGTTCTTATTGTTCACTAAAATCATAATTTCATTTACCTATCTGCAAAATACAGTGTTGATTAACAATCACATACAGTAATTTATTAATCCTCTAGTGGACAATCTGTACTTAAGCAAATACTACTTCATTATTCATCTCTGGAGACCATAAATTATACTATGAGAAATGTAACAAAGTCTTATGTCTACTCACCTCCTTTTCAATCTCAGCCAGTGATTTAATTGTAATACCCATCAGATCCACCTGCTGCAGCTGTACATGGAGAACAGGAATGCTGAGATGTGTGAACAAGCTCAACTTCAAGCATGTTGCAATTGTGTGAGAGTAGTGTTGGGAGACTTGTATTACTACAACGTGACTTATTTGAAGGGTTAAGTCGAATAAAAGTTTGCCATGTTTCTAGGTGCAGTCTGAACATTGTGATAGAGGCTCAACAAATTTATCAGCTCATCACTCAATAAAAGGTTTATGCCACAGCCGCCTTCAATGAACAGAATTGGTCATTTAGAGCAATACTGGTAACACTGCTATTAGCAAAATCCGTTTTTATGTTTCTGTAATAATTGATCTACCAGTATGCCGAAGGTCTTTAAAATATTTTGAATGCTAAAATATATATTTATTGCTACTATCCAGTCATTTTCAAATTTACCATTTCATAAATAAGCATTAAATATATTAAAGCATGTTACATACTAAGAAAAATTAAATTACTTTTAATTTGAATACCATCTGTCATTATGGAAAATGTTACTTAATACTAATCTCTTCCCAACAAGATGCAAGAGTTAATTTGTGCTAGCTAAGCAATAGTGGTATTGATAGTGTACCCTTTAGTGCTTCACTGAGATTTGGCTGAGTGAACTTTGAAGAGGCTCACTCATCACTCTGGATGGCTTGCAACGGCCACAGGATATCACCAGAGAGTGATGAATGAGAAAGGGAGGAGGAATAGCGATGTTTGTGAATGAGAAGTGAAATAACACTGGACAACACTTCCTGAGTGCTGATTGAATGAGGAAGAAACTACATAAGAAAAAAAAAGCTCAAGACCAGAAAAGCTCCCCACTGCTCAGGGACTGTGCAGACCAGCTCTGTGATCATGCGCATGTTTATCTGTGGGAGACATCCTGTGTTGTTCCAGTACTGTCTAACCATTTCACACTTGTAATCTTAACTTCCCACCTGATGAAGACAATTAGGGAGGATCGTCCTCAACCACCTCGAAACTCTAGTAAGCATGCTGCTGCCAGACCCCTGCAGTTCACTTTACGTCCTGGAATTGAGGTGGATGATGCAAGCATCTACCTCCATACATTACTGTCATGCCTAAGAATACTGGAAGCACTGTGAGGGTCATGTTTTTTGACTTCTCTAGCACTTTCAATACAATTCAACAGGCACTGCTAAGATTGAAAAGCTGAAAAGGAGCAGGAGTCGACCATAACCTTACACTATGGCTATCGGGCAATTTTTTTTAAAAAGCGGTTGTCTGATGGGGAGGTGGCAGCACGGAGTGGGACGGGAAACAGGTTAACAGTCTGAAAACATGGGCCAGCTCTTGCCTGGCCAGTCCCCTTGACCGCATAGAAGAGGTAGGGGAGAAAAGGATCTAATGGCCATTATGAACAACATCTCTGACCCCCTAAATAAGATTATAGAGGTCCTGAGCAGCTCCTTCAGCAGTAGAGCGTTTCAGCCACAATGTAGGGTGGAGCTCTATTGTAGGTCTTTCATCCTAACAACAGTCAGACTGTAACTACACAGGATAAATACCGTTTAAAAACAAATGTGTATTATTACCACTCTCACTGCACTTTAAGTACATATGAAAGTCTTGATGTATTTTACTGTATACAGTAACCATCTATAAATAGTATTGTATTTTTGCTTTTTTGTACACTACTCTTACTTTTTCCATATTTTTATTTTTCTACCATCTCTAATTTTCTTTTTATTACTTGTGTTGCTGTAACAAGTTATTTCCCAAGAGTTTGGGATTAAATAAAGTTTATGCCTATTTTTACTGTTATTCAGTTGCATTCCTGAACAGAAAATTTTGTTTTTTTGGTTTGTTGTTATGCTTGATTAATTTCTGACTTCTCAGTGTCCTGGCTTAAGTTTGGGAATAAAAATATGAATTCATTTAAGTTAATTCTGTACTTTTTAGTTTTAAACAAGCTTTTCACAGATTTCTAAATTGTGGGTATTTTCTTGCTTTTATGACATGTAGGTCTAATAAATTTGTTAAGCACTGTATCCCTTTCTTGCAGGGTACAGCAATCTCAACTAAGAAATATATGTAATCTGATATTCACGTACCAAATACACATCAGACAATGTAATGAAGCTTAGTGTATGAATGTAAGGCTACTTACAGCTTTTGGGCATATACTGTGGTTGTTGTACTCTTTTTGAGCAGAGATGTTAAAGCAAAACACTGGAAATTGATACAGGGGGACATGTTGGCAAATATCACTAGGATTAAAACTTAAGACTTACATCAGATGAGGCACAGGCAAACTTCTCAGAGATCATAAAAGGCACCCCGTCCATTGCTGAAAGAGAAAGGTAAAAAAAAAACGTTACATAATTTCATCTCGTAAAAGAGATCAAGTAGTAACCCATTCAAACCATAAACTGAATAACAGCAACGACTTGAGACTGTTAAACAAATGACAGTGTCCACATATACAGAGATGTGGACATGGTCACCTTCAACACGCAGTCTATTATGAAGAGAGAGCTTAAAAGCACACAAAAGTGAAGCTGTTGATGTGTCATCCCTACCCTCATCTATGGCCACAAGCTCTGGGAAATGAACAAAAAAAATGAGACTGAAGCTATAAGCAGTAAGAATTAGCTTTCTCTGCAGGGTGGATGGGCTCACCTTTAGCGACAGGTTGCTTAGGCTGCTGCCCCCATGATCCAGCCCAAGATAAGTGGTAGAAGTTCAATTAACTGGTAAGCTACAGCTATTTTTTCCCCTTCTGATTAGATGAAAGCTTATTATTATTGTTTTAATCCTACACATTTCGTTACACTATAATGACTTAAATATACTATATTATTTCAACACTTAGGGCATATATACGTGTATGTGTGTGTGTTCTTGTCTAGCCATCTTTGTGAGGACTGAAATCTGCATTCTACTATACTTGTGAGAACCAACAGTCACTTGTGAGGACACACTCGCCGGTCCTCAAAAGTTTGAAGGCCTTTTTGAGGCTCAAAATGTGGTTTTAGTGTCAGGGTTACAATTAGGTTATGGTTAGGTTTAGGGTCAGGGTTAGGCATTCATTTTTAATGGTTAGGGTTAGGGTAAAGGGCTAGGGAAACCATTATGTCATTGAAGGTCCTCACTAAGATAGTTGAACGGGGTTGTGTGTGTATGTGTGTGTGTGTATTCATCTTTAAATCAACAAGGGCGACTGAAACTGTAAAGACCTGACCTGTAATAGCATACAGGTTGGAGTTCTGGTGCTCATAGTCTGGTCTGGTAGTATTTTTTCCTCTGAAGCTGGCAGGGAGGGTCATGGAAATATGCCTTGAAACAAAAAGAAAAACATTAAGCACCTCAGTAGTTCAATATATATGTGAAAGTGAGCCAAATAGCAAAGAGTTTAAAGAAACTATCACTATCCACTCCTGCTGTGTCAGCTAGAACTAATCCTGGACTGTCAAATTGCACAGTTAAGCAAAGGAAGTTGGGTTGTACATTGGAGCTGTATCCAAATTTTTGACTATGGCTTGTTGGGTAATTTCTCTTCATCCTAGAGTACTTATTCATACATCGTTATAATGTACTTAATTTGAAAATGATCTTTGCTACAGTAGCTGAAATATATATATTTTTGATGGTGGCTCCTCCTCTTTCACGGGTTTCTGCTGTGATCAATCAATCGATAGATGAAGTGGCTGATGTCCACAAATCCTACTAGTGGCTGGACAAAAACACGCCACAGAGGCAGTAATCATGGAAACACAGGAACAAGCTCTGAGGACAAGATCCATGGAGGCTGCGGTCTATCACATCAGGCAAGATCCCAGGAGCAGGCTGTGTAAAGATGCCTCGGAGAAATCCAGCATATAACAGCAGGGTGCAAGATGCTGGCAGGCAGGGCATTAATGGAACGCCATAACCAAGTGGCCGGCATTAGTATACAGAAAGATCTGAGC
>NW_005187736.1:85029-87622 GCF_000239375.1 Pundamilia nyererei | reverse complement strand
GCTGCCAGGGAGGAGAAAAAGAGAAAGACCACAGATGTTTACTGGATTTGGTAATATGGACATGGAGGCATACGATCTGGAACAATTGAAATAGGAAGATGACAAGAAAGTTAAGGAAGTTCCTCCACTGATTCATTCAAAGGTGTAAAAATAAATATCCATTGTTAATTTAAACATATCATCATAACAATTTTTGTGACATCTGAAGATACATCTTCTCTGTGTTGGGGCACTCACAAGCAAATGAATCACTACTTGCATGTACATTCCATAACCTCTAGGCAATACCAAGATAAACTAAAGTGCTAATCTGTGCAACCTGTATTGTTACAGTGCACTTGCTTTGTTTTGTGTTGTATTTCTCTTTTAAGGTTACAAGAACTAATAAGAGATACAAGTGAAGACAATTACATACAAGTACTAGCACATCATTAGAGTGAATTTACTTAAGCATGGGAGCTGGTGGGGCTGATCCTGAGCTGGAGGAATTCACATTCTGGGTGTTGTTGATGGTTTGTGTGTGTGTGGAGTCCTGGGCCCGAGGCACATTTCCCATGCGATACCAGATTCCCATGTTGTTGAGCTCTCTGTCAAACAATGTTAGAAGCATTATTAAGCAGAAAGCGCTGACACCAGTTCCAGGGTTAATGTAAACCTGCTAGTCAAAGCGTGTGTGTATTAAATCCATGCCCTCCTTTCCCCTTCATACATTCTCTAAGCAATTATCCTAGAAATGTTTTGGGGACAAAGGTTTTTTTTTTTTTTAAATAAACACTTTGCCAGAAATGATTTGGATTCGTTAGCTCTCATGTGGAACACATCTGACATACTGGAAGTGTCTTTTCATGTAGAAAACTTTCTGATAGAAATGCCCTGAACATTCCATCATACATTAAAAACGTAAAAAAGATTAATGTGACTTGATTTCTGGAGTAAGTGGAAACTGTTATGCCAAATGGAGTGATTCCATTACAGTACAAACAACTTTTTTATTTATAAACTATTTTCTTCTGTTTAAAAAAAAAAGAAAACAAAACAAAAAGTTACATTTGACTGGAAGTTGCAATGCTCACCCTATAAAGGTATACTGAGGAGGTGCCTGCTTGGAGCGTCCCAGGATGCGGATATCACAGATGGCTGCCTCTGTGGAGTCCCGTGGAATAAATTTGATGCAGAGTCGCCTCTTCCTGAAGGCCTGCTCCTCTGTTGCAGAAAACACAAACTGACGGTCATTCCACAACAAGGTGGTTCATGAATAACAAACAATTCTAATTTCAGAGGTTAAAAAGATTAATTATTTTCACATATTCTTACCACACATTGAGGCTCTAAGTGTCTTTCCACTTGAGATAATAACTTACGAGTATCAACAGTTTCCTGGATTGGGATGAAACCCACAGGCAAAGTGTCCTTTATATCAATCAGCTTCATGTCCACAAGAACATTACCTAAATGGCTCTGCAGAGGAAAGAATAGAGTACAAGAATATGGTATTGAGAAAGGAGATGTTTATTGGAGAGGGGGTGGGACACTTATTTAACTGTTGAGGAGGTAAGTAAACTTACATTTTCTTTAGAGAAAACTCTGGTGAAGCAAAGGTATCGGGTCACCTTGGATTTGAAAAGTCCGTCTTTCCACAGGTCAGCATCTAGGCCATCTGTTGTTGTTGAGATCTATAAGCAGAGGGGGATAGATTTTCATTATTCTGAGACAAGAATAACAATATCTGTGGATCTGTGGATGATCTCCTCAATCTGTACACTCCTTGCTGAGCTTTAAGACCATCAGGTCAATTACTCGTGGCCCAACCTAAGTTTAGGCTGAAGACCAGAGGTGCTCGTGCCTTTGCTTCAGTTGTACCTAAACTTTGGAATAGCCTCCCTGCTTCTATTCGTGCCACAGACTCTATTCAATCCTTCAAATCAAGATTGAAAGCTTACTTATTTAACCTGGCTTATTCCCGACCACTTAATACCCTTATTAAACTTATAAATAATTTTATTGCTGGTTTTTAACTTCTTAGTTGATATTTTGTATTCATGAACTGACCTTCCTCCCGATTTGAGGTTCGATACCTATTTTACTTAACTCTTCTGGTCTATTAGTGCATGCCTTCTATCTGTGCTAGTGCCCAATCTGTACTTTGTTAATTGATTTACGTTGATTCTCTGTATAATGAGGAAGCACTTTGGTGTGCCTTTGGGTTTTTAAACGTGTTATATAAATAAAACTGTATTGTATCAACAAGCTAAATTCCTGGTAGGTAACAGAAATTCAAATTTGGTTGATTGCAGTTGTGAAGGTAATAGTTGAAAAGATTTTCCTCATGGCCAATTTTTTAGTCAGCTAAACAAGGGAGAAAAAAAAAATCACCAAATCACTTGAGAAACAAAAAACAAACAAACAAACAAACAAAAAAAAACAAAAAAAACAAACAAACAAACTGTAAAACTAAGACACTCAAATATCAAGTTAAATTTGAGAACCATTTAACGGCCAATGACAAAAACTCTGTAAACAAAGGCATTTGAAAACATTAATCACATTCTTCAATTATGAATCATGCTGCTTAACCGTGCAGGACCTCACATTG
>NW_005187736.1:82971-83898 GCF_000239375.1 Pundamilia nyererei | reverse complement strand
CAAACAGAAAACGAAGACGAAAATAAACCGATGTTAAATAAATAAATATTAAATGTTATAATATAAACTTGCTATAAAAGATGTTCACGTATTATTAAAATATGACAAATTAACATTTGAGAATTAATGAATTGCAACTGAAAACTGTGGCACAGTGTTCCCGTCTATTCTGGACGATGCGCGCTGTTCAGAAATTCATAACAACTACTTCAATAAAAGTTAAAATCTAACAACATAGCACCTTAAACACTAAGTGAGGAGGAGGGACATCTTCCTGTATCCCTTAAATAACAAAACAAGAAACAAAAAAAAACGGGAGTCAACAGGCGGCTTGCGGTGCATTTTGACTCCGTTCTGCTTGGTTGGTGCAGCATTTGTTACAAAGAGGCAGGCATCCCCACACCCACTCACTCACCCACTTTGTTTTTGAGTTTGTCTCTTTTTGTCCCACACCACTTTCTCCTTTTTTTCCCCTCTCTTGCCAGTCTTGCCTTAGACATCGTCATACTATACCATATATAACGTAATATGTGAAATAACACAGGAATAAGACAGGACAAGATATTAAGAAAAAAAATGAATATCTAAAATAGTAAATCAATAAATCATCCAGCAATTTTATTCCGCCTATCTGAAGTTGCAGGGGCAGGAGTCTAAGCAGGGAAGCCCAGACATCCCTCTCTGCAGCCACCTCCTCCAGCCTATACTGAGAAATATCGAGTCGTTCCCAGGTCAGCCAATAGATGTAATCTCTTGAGAGTGTTCTGGGTTTACCCCGGACCATCTCCCGGTAAGAGAGGAAACACCTTTATCTTACACCTACACTGGCTCCTTTCATCAAGGAGCAGCAGCTCTACTCTGAACTAGGGCTGCCACAAACGATTATTTTGATAGTCGACTAGTCACCGATTATTTTTGCGATTAGTC
>NW_005187736.1:80179-81536 GCF_000239375.1 Pundamilia nyererei | reverse complement strand
AAAAAAAAATCAAAAACAGGTTTGTATGTCAGATGTTGGAGTTTATCCACGAGAGAAGCCCTCACTGGGAACACATGCGATTATTGCTCAATTATTTTTGTCACAATAGAATATTTAAGAAATTTAATTAATTTAAGAAAGCATGTAAGTGCCTCCTTTCATGCGCGCACACAAGTACATAAATGTGCAAATTAGATATTTCTGTTACTGCAAAAAATAAAATCTAATAGTGTGGGAAAAATTCTGGTATTTGGTCATTCTGACCAATCATTCTTGAATTATGTTATGTTGCTTACCACATCATATCCAGTGGGTGCTCTATTCCTAGAGGCTACTACTCCGACTCCAGTGATTGGGTCCATTGGCATCTCTGGCAAAGCTTCAGAAAGGTCCCGAACCTCAGGCATCTTTATAGAGATCTGCAATAAAAATCCCCACAGATGACATTATTGGAAAACAGAAAGTAGGACAATGGGAGAACGGGAATAAACATCAGGATTGATTGGTAAGATAAGACATGTACTTTTCTCTGCTGTTCATACAGGGGAAATTTTTTTACTCTACTTACTGAGCTCCGATCTAACCTTATAGTATGGAATAATTTTTTGTACCATAAGTCAAAGGGAAAAAATATAATCCGAGCAAATAATTTAATTTCTTGGGCACAACTCTGATGTGAATCCTGCTTGCTTAAATCATTAGATTTGTGACTGTTTGGAGGGGAAGCCCAAAGAAAGCAAAGAAAGTGTCCTAATGCGACTGGTCACTTTCATGGACAGCTCAGGTTACTGCATTAAGTGGAGTTACATTGTTGCAGCATCCGCCCCCCAAAAAACCCAATGTTTTAAATCATATTTGCTTGGAAAATAAAGTTTTCCAATAAAGAAAAAAAAAGGAAAAAAAAAAATCCAGATTCTTAAGTATCCATAGGATAGTGCCAAAAAATTATACGGAAAATGATAACATCAAGCGATAACAAAAGTCAATTTCAGTAAGAGATAAAAACACACATATATACAATAAGATGAGGCTAATAGAATATATTCACAGAAGTTTTTGTGATGGTGCAGTTTAACTGAACACTGCACTTTCACAAAAATCTAAACCTATGGGCTCAAAATGTGGTCATAAATATTTTGTACTTGTAAAAAAGAATTTGTGTGTGCGTAAAAAAAGATTTGTGTGTGCGTAAAAAAGAATTTGTGTGTGCGTAAAAAAAGATTTGTGTGTGCGTAAAAAAGAATTTGTGTGTGCGTAAAAAAGAATTTGTGTGTGCGTAAAAAAGATTTGTATGTGTAAAAAAGATTTGTGTGTGGACTTAGAAAAAAAAAACCCTGCAAGTTACAAGTACGGATTT
>NW_005187736.1:48977-62955 GCF_000239375.1 Pundamilia nyererei | reverse complement strand
TTCTATTGCCATATTTTTTAAATCTTGATGCAACTTATTTTACATAAGTCACAAAATAATCTGGGGTATAAACAAACGGCTTACGTAATAAGGACATAAATTTGCTTTTTTTTGGTCTCCAGTGAGCTCCTCTGCAAAGGACTGGATTTCTCTTCTACGTCCTAACACTCAAAATTCCAGTGGTGCAATGAGATAAAAAGATGTCACTCAAAAGTTCTCCTCATACAGGACAAGTTACGCATTGATTCGTAGGTTTAACACAAATTACTAACAACAGCCATAACTAAATTATTTATTGTGCGACAATAACTCGACTTCGTTTGTCAACTCTAACTGTGAAATAATAAATAAGCGATCAAGCTAACAAGCTAGTCGGGTAACATAGTGCATCTTCCACACGCCAGCTGCAACCGACCACAGACGTCAGCTATGGTTTTACTGGCCAGCCAACGGTCTGTTATCCCTTGGATCGTTTAAGCGCTTATATCACATACCTCAGTCAATTACACCACCAAAGGCAGCTTCACGTATCACATTCTTGAGAAGACACGGGATTTGCAATAAATGATAATGTTAGCAATCTAACTGGGTTAACCACTTACCGAAACAGGCTAACAGTTGGATGTGAGAGGTTCCCGAAATTTTTCCTCAGTGTTCTGTTTGGTTAGGTCGTTTCACAGCTTTGGAAAAGCTCGCATTGTTAGAAAATTGCCTTATTCATCAAACCAGTGCTAAACACAACCTATTCTGTGCATATCTGCACAACAGTTTTCCAGCTAGCGGTTTCAGGAAGATATCATTGTTCGAAAAGCGGAAAGAACTCGTTCGGATTCGGAGGAGTCGTCGCGGTCTTCTTCTTCTTCTTAATATTTATTGGTTGGCAAGTAGCGAAATTCTTCTTCTTCTTCCCCTGTTTTTTTGGCGGTTGGCAAATAACTTCTAGGTGCAATACCGCCACCTTTTAGATTGGAGTATAGCACAGAATCTACAGTACCGCCAAATACATTTCTTTTTAAAATTCCCGTCTCCTTCAAAAATGTAAAAATATCAGCAAAAACTATATGCCCTGAGTCTCTTTGAAAGTCTCTTTGTTTCTTTTTGTAGTTTATTAGATTGTGGGAACATTTTTTTTCAATCTTTTGAAAGCCTTATTCTGTTGTTTAACTGCTAATGTACATTTTTGTGTCCACCATGCAACAAATCTCAAAAGGTTGATTCTTTTCATCTGGGCATAGTGTTTTCAAATCAGAAACCTTGGAATGTTATAGGTGACCGAGTTGATCATACAGACAATTGGTACACCCTACACCCAGTAAACCACAGACTTGGTGTAGATTCCCCTGGTATGAGATGTGGTATGAGATCCAGTCAATAGCAGTTTCTTGTTCTAACTGCTTGAGACAATCTATCACCTTCTTCCTGTAACCACTTCCTGGGTCTCGTTTCAGGGGCTCATAAGTATTTTTGTCACTGAGCAGTGACAACATTTTCTCATGATAATCTTTCTGGTGCACAACCGTGCACCTACCCTTGTCTGCCAGATAATGTTATTGTCATTATAAGTGATGTGAGTGCCTTCCTCCCCTCCATGTTGATGTTGGATGCTGGGGGCTTAGCATTGCTGAAACAGGCTCAAACTTTCGTCTGTAGTCCAACTTACTTACCTGGATGATTGAGCATGTTATTATAGCTATTGTATTTTGATAACTGTTTAGGTATTCAGATAACTATTATTATTTTTTAGACACAGGAGAAGCTTCAATTAGTACACCCAGTTATGGAAAACAAAGTGGGGTAATTGCTGCAGTTTAGAACAGGTTTTTGTGTCCCAAGGAACCCAGGATGTTGTCCGGAGCATAGAGCCATAGAAGGTCTTCAGGAGTGGGCCCCTCAATCCAAAAGACCTGAGCCCCTGCAGCAGGTACAGCCTGCTCTGTCCTTTCTTGAGGTAGTCCAGTATCCATGTTGTGAGATGATGGTCCACTTCTGAATTCTCCAGTTTGTCCTTAAGGACTGTGGGAATAATAGTGTTAAAGGCACTGGAGAAATAAAAGAACATGATTCTCACAGTGCTCCCAGCAGTCTCCAGGTGAGAGAGGGAACGATGTAGGAGGAGAGTGACAGCATCATCCACTCCAATGCCAAGTTGGCAGGCAAACTGAAGTTGGTTCAGTGATGAGCTCACCAGGGGCTGAAGCTGAGCCAGGACCAACTGATCCAGGGTCTTCATCAGGTAGGATGTCAGAGCTACTGGCCTGTAGCCTTTGAAGTTCTTGGGACGTGGAGTCTTTAGCACTGGTACAACACAAGAGGTTTTTCCAGAGCTGTTGAACTCTCCCCAGCCTCAGGCTCAGTTCGAAGATGTGCTCCATCACCCCACACAGTTGATCTGCGCAGGACCTGACAACCCTTGAGGTGATGCTATCTGATGCAACACCAAAACCTCCGCCCCAGAGGGCGGACCCTGGGAGCACACCAACAGACACTCTCATGTAACGTGACAAATACACACATTATACAGCTTATACGGCATTCTCTTAAAATTATGCATGTATTAATAAATTAAGCACTTTATTTTCTTTAGCAGGCTTGACGAAATCGATAAATGTACTCACATCTCTTTAATGACTTTTTGGAAGAATTTAAACATACCTTCAATCATCCTTACACAAAAGAGGATGCAGCCAAATGCTTATTAAATTATTCCAGCAACAACACTGCTGAGCTGATGTAGCTGGGAAGGGTCTGATTAACACAATGGAAAAGCGACAGATGCAAATAATGGCATGTTTATATCGTGGCTCGTTGGAGCATTTCCTTGCGGCTTGTCCATCTCCACTAAATGCTGCCTGCAGTACTGTGCAGTTAACACTGTCCAATCGATTTCAGTGCAGAACAAAACGAAATGAACTCTTTCACCATAGGCTCCCCTAGCTTTTGAGCCAATTGCCCAATTACTTTTGGTGTCTTTAAAAAAAGGGTGGCACATTTTAAGGACCTGAATCTCCTGAACTCTTCATTCCAGTTTAAAAGTGGATACCCTCAGATGAAAGGTGAGATTCTACATATTATGTCCATGTTAATTATGTAACAATAATTGGAATATGTTTCAGTAAACAGGTAAAAAAAACACAGTTTCCAAATATATATGGACCTCATTTTAGGTCGAAGCACATAAAATGCCCTCCCTGACTGTCGGGTATATTTTTTACAATTATAATTATAACTAAATAATAATAATAATAATAATAATAATAATAATAATAATAATAATAATGTTAGACTTAATCAAATTAAGTCACATGATATTTTCATAAACAGTTATATTTTAATAAAAGCGTAATAAAGATAAAAATGTTGCAAAATATGTCGATGACTGAGGCTTTCTGTGAAAACGAAATCAGTCTTTTTTTTCTTTTATCGCGAAGTAACGGAACCGGAAGTATAGCCGGGTTGGTTGTGGGTTGGTTGTTAGGCAGAGCATACCAGGTTGAGTTGGTTTGTGTTTGTATTATGACTTTAATGTGGAACATTAGTCGTGATGAACAGAGTTTCTGACTCTATTATGATTATGCTTGTATAATATGGAGAATGGTGTATGTTTCTTTCCCTTGGTGGATACATCTAAAGGTAAGACGTCGTCTTAAACAAGGGAGGTGCAACCAAATGCTGGTCGCGTTAGCTTAAATGAGCTTGCAAGCTACTAGATTGAACCGCTTCTGGTGAAATATTTTTCCAATCCTGATACTAAAAATAAACCTTTTTGCCACTCTAAGCAGGCGGCCTGTGATTTAAAAAAGTATTACTTTGAAGTCAGCCGGCTACGATGGTTAGCAAAGAAGACAATAGCTACATCACCTACCATTAAAAACAGCTACGATGAATCATTAAGTGAGGTGCTTGTTGCAGGTATCAAACAGTATCACTTGGCATTACACGCCTTAACACATTTCGCTTTAGAGAAGAAGACCCTTAAGCTGTCAGCAAGGACAAACCTGACAATACACTACAGCTTTTCATTAGTTGCAGTTAGCGTCGTCTAGAAGCTCTTTGCAATTACTGGATCTTCTAATGTAAGATTAGGCCCGCCGCATACAATTTGAACTATTCAAAACCTAACAATATTTTATTAATAGTTTGACGTTTGTTTACTAAAGTTACAAAAAATCTTGGTGCTCTGGTCCTGATCCTTTATTGGACGTGTTAACGTTGGTATCTCATTCAACCTAGTTTGAGTGTGGGGTTGTTTTGGCCTGGCTTACAGCTCTTATTTACATGTTGAAATTATCAACATCTTTATGTTCAGTGTTAATATCACGGACATTCAAACTTCAGTTTTTGTTTGTTGGTATCAAAGTTCAAACCCATTTAAAGAGATTATTGGCAAAATGACAATCTTTGTTTTAACTGTTGAGACTTTTAAAGCCTCTTCAGCCAAGCTGAGGGCTATACTGTGAAGTAGGAGTTGGGTAAACTATGTGTGTTCAGTATATTTAGGGTATCTCTCCATTGTCTGGATTCACATATCCTAAAATTGATGATCAGGATAACCAATCACACAAAGCTGGTTATCAAGTCACTGTGTTAACGAAGGGTCTCCCCTGTGCATTCACACGAAATGTGTGGCACTGGCAGACATCTGACCAATCACAAAATAGGCGTTTCAGGAATCATGTGACTCTTCTTCCATAGAAAATTATCCCTGTGAGTGCTACCTATACTTTAGAGATGTTATCAAATTGCAATAAAAATCTTTATCATAAAAATATACCAGTAAAATGCATCACTGTTTTTAAATATGACGAGAAAACTCTTTACTTAATCTGGTGATTTGGCGCAAGCAATAATAACTTTAATACTACTTAACAGTTTTATCACTGAGTGGGATTTTGCTGCCATTGATGATTTTTAAGACAGCAGTTGCACATTAGAGCTCTACATCTTTAAAATAGATCCATTTAAACATTAAAGTTTACTGTCCCACATCAAACAGCTAGCTGTGTCCTCAACCTTTGATCGGGTGTAAAACGGCCTGTTTCAGTTTAAGTGTTGTTTTCAATAAAATGCATGCTCAAAAGAAATGTTTTGTCTCACTCCCATTCCTTCTTGTTGCATGTTGAAGCTCTACTTGGAACCTTGTTAAGATCCAACCATGCAAAATATGAAAAAAAAACAAACCAACTTTTTTTTGCCCATTTTTCAAGTGGTTAAACTTTTGATCTGGACTGCATAAAGAACAAAAACAAAAGATTGTATAAAATACAATATTAGTCCCTTAAAAGCAAATGCTGCCTTGGTAGAGGTTTGCTTCTTGTTTTAGTTTCTTGTATTTATTTAT
Organism: Pundamilia nyererei; assembly: GCF_000239375.1. NCBI lineage: Eukaryota > Metazoa > Chordata > Actinopteri > Cichliformes > Cichlidae > Pundamilia > Pundamilia nyererei. Next base: position 57,617 of record NW_005187736.1, on the reverse strand, counting down.
TTAAACTGTGAAAGTTGGAAGTTAAAGTGGGCTTTGGGATGTGTGAATTGAGCTTATAGTTTTTAAATATATCAGTTTTAAAAGATTGAGCTGAAATCCTACTTCTAGACTGCAACATGTAATAACAATTTCTTTGCTCTCCTTAGGGACTACTTTGCCTACCTTGGACCTTAAAAAATAGTCATCAAAAGATGGAAAAGGTGACACCTCTCTTGTCATCAGTCAGAGCTGTAACACTCTCAAACAGAGACTGATAAGAAAAGAAAAGGAACCCTTTGGCATACAGGCAAGAGGGTGAGAAAATTTCCAAAGCAAAAAGACACACTTAGCCAAACAGAGGAAATGGCATTCTTGGACAATCCGGCCATTATCCTGGCTCACATCAGACAATCTCATGTGACCAGTGATGATACTGGAATGTGTGAAATGGTGCTAATAGATCAGGATGTTGATCTTGAGAAGTGCCAGCTTTCTCTGGTGCCTGGTAGCAGCTTTGGGTCAACTGGGTCAGGCCTCCTGAATGAGGGGGGCAGTAGTGTGACAGACAGTCATCCCTGTGACCTCTCTCAGTCTATGGACATCACCTCCAGCTGGGACTTTGGCATTCGTCGGCGCTCCAACACAGGTAAACTCATCTTCAGACTTTAGCTTGTTAGTTGGGCCAGCTTTCTGTCAGACCTCCCTCCTGTCATTATGGTGGGAGGCAGCCAGAAAGCCTGTTCTGCTGCTGTTTGAAGGGGTTTTGTGTGGCTAATCAGGGCCAGTGGTTTCACTGAGTTAAATTGTGTGCAGCGCATGTGAAAAGCTTGGGATTACACTGTGGTTCATTGTGCATTTAAGTAATTTATATGATGTGATATATTGCATTAAATATGGTTATGGAGATGACAAATGACACAGCAAAATGAATAATCATTGACTATGTGTCACCCAGCTTCCGTGTGCTCCAAAATCAAGTGCCTACTCTATATAAAACCAAATTTCTGCAAACATTTGATGACAAAACCATGATGACAAAAAGTGAGGGAAACCCACTACTTCAGCAAATGTGGAATTTATTTTTACATTTTCAGTTTTCATATTGTTGTTGTTCTTTGTTGGTGTTATTACCATTACTACTGTGGCTCCAGTGGATCATGGGCATGAATGTAATAGTAATTTGGCACTTTTAATAATGTCTTTAAACTTCATTTTTCAGGATGGAATGGTGATTCAGCATACGTTTTTAATGACTTACCTAAAGACTTGTAGCGAGTTTTACATTGTCATGGACTGAGAGGATGTTGACCAATAAAGAAGCTCAACTGAAATTTATAGCTGCCCACATGCCCAGGTCAAATGTGGAAAATATCGCTATGGTCAGACAAGACAAAGCTTGAACTATTTGGCTTGCAAGCAATTCAGCTCAATTTTATTTATGTAGCACCAGATCACAGCAACAGTTGTCTCAAGGCGCTTAATATTGTAAGGTAAAGACCATCCCAATAATAACTTAGAGTTTTAGGTCAGACTACAATAATCTCAGTTTTTATGTGAATTTGGAAGCAGAAAATCAGGTCATCCAGGTCTTTATGTCTGTAAGAAATTCCTGCAGTTTAAATAATTTATGTATATTATCTGGCTTCATGGATAAATAAAGTTGGGTATCCCTGTGGAACTCCCTAGGTAACTTTAGTGTGTAAAGAAGACTCCATTTGCATTAACAAATTGGAGTCTTTAAGCCACTGCACTGCAGTACCTTTAATACCCGCTTAAAGGCCTGTCTTACATACTCAAGTCATAGAGATAGGTTGATTATACTTAAGCTTAAAGCATTAATTAATGGTAAATAATGCTTCTTTGCGTAGTCTTGTAGGAATGGGGTCTAAAAAGCACAATTTTGGCTGCAGTGCTGAAGAGAAACCTAGGATGGTTCTTCTTCACTCAGTATAGAATAGTAAGATCTTCCAGCTTTACAGAGGGCTTTTTATAGAGCAAAAAACTAATCTTCCAGGCTAAAGGATGATCCTCTAAATGAGTGAGTTGCCATTTCCTCTCCAGCTTATGAGTTATGCTTTAAGGTGTGTATTTGAAAGTAAAAGGATGTGTGTTTTGAGGAGAAAAGATGAGGCTTTTAGACCCAAGAGCACTGTTCCAACAATACTTGTTTTTTTTTTAAAAGTCATTAAAAATATAAACTGTACAATCAGTCCACAGTGGAAAAAGAACAGTCCATCCATTTGGACTGATCTATTTTCTGCTAGGTCTAGGCTACCCCTGCAACCAAGGCCTCCCTTTACCTGACCACCTCCTCTAACTCTTCTGGAAGGAGTATACCAAGACGCTGTGCCAAGCCAGCTAATCTCTGGGTCATACGTCTCCCTTGGGGCCAGACATGCTTTGGACACCTCCTCTCAGAGCCTTCCAAGAGACCTGAATGCCTGAACAAGCTCAAGTGTCACCTTTCAATGTGGAAGAGCAGCGGCTCCACTGCAAGCCCCTCTCAAGTGGCCAAGCTCTTCAGTCTATATGAAGGCTGAAGCTCTGCTCTGCCATGATTCATGAACAAGATTGTGAGATATTTGAAGCCCTCCACTTGGGGTGGTAATTTATTCCTGTGCAAGAGTGGGCTGAGCAGGGAAAACATTACCTAGGCTGCTTATGTTTGACTATTGGTGTATCATCGTATTGCTGTAATGCAAGAAAATTCCACTATAATACTGCTACTCCTGGCATCTTGTGGCAATATATTCACACTGCGAATTACATGGCTGCCATCAATGACAATAGCTCATTGGAAAAAAAATGACTAAGCTATCCTTAACTTTGTTTGCAGTAATAAATACTGCTGCCTCGAAACTGCTCTCACAGATGAAGTTCTTTCTTTCTTTCTTTTTTTGTTTTGTTTTTTTGACTCGATAGTCTCAGAAACACAATTGCAGTAAATTTCATTGAAATAGTGTGATATAATTTTGAGGCTGTATTGCCTACCCGTAGTTTCACAAATTGTGTGTCCGGATATTTTGCCCTGTGTAAGAAGTTTGTTGTGTTGTCCTTATGTGGTTATAATCACAGTAAAAATTGTGCTAATTTAATACAGGTCCTGTCTAAATGTGCTCTTTAGTGCTCCTGGTAGCCAGTATAAAAGTAGTGTATTATATAATTTGAAAAGCCACAGCTAGTGTTGTGGTATAAGCTGAATAAAAAAAAATAAATAAATAAATGAATAGATAAATTTCATATCATGTGTGAAATTTAGTGTGTTACCAAGCACTGAGAAACTGATGGGACAACAATTCTTCCGAACCATGCTTAAGTTCATTTGTCCTTTTTTATATTTTGTTAATTATTCAAATGGATGAGTAACACAAAAAAACAACCCCCTAAAAAAAGTTTTCATTCTCAGTTTCAAAATTGCTGTATTTCTACTGTTGGAAATTACATTCAGCACTATAAACAAGACCAGAATTTAATAGAATAATTCACCATTTAGATTTGATTATCTTAAAGCACATGCTCTGTTTTTGCTTGCCATTTAATTACTGTTAAGCAATTAAATGGCAAGCACCCATCAGTATTTTACACTCTTAATGCAAAACGATGATGGTGCCCTCCTAACGTATAGAAAGCATCTCTACTTGTGCTTCCAAAACAACTTTGACCCAACAGAAAAAAGGGACTTCAGGGCTGGGGCTGTTCTGCTGAGTCCAGTAATGGGATGCAGGCAGTAGATCTTCTGCATCCCATGGGTGAATGGTTGGGCTTGTTGCTGAATGTCTTAGTTAATCTTAATGGGATATGAGATGAGGACCTCAGGAGTTTTGGAGGGTAGAATGACTCGAAATAATGCTGCGAAGGGTGCTTGGTCTCCAGTGTTGTCTATGCGGGGACATCAGAATCCAAAATTGTTAAAATAATCTATGCAATTAACTTCATTTGACAGTGGTATTCATTTTGTTGCTGATTGGCTCATCAGGGATCCTCAGCTGAGACTATATGCCATGGAAAAAGACTATCTGGCTTAACAGACCTCTCTAACCCACGAGTCTTGCCACCCACCAGAATACAGACTTGGTTGTGTCATGTTCTTCTATTATCCCTATAATCCTAAAGTTTGGTGTTATAATCTAATCTAATCAGTCATCAATTGAGGGTGTTGGTGTACTATATTGTTTGTTTTGTAAAAATTGTCTATAGTGAGGTTAAAGTGAGTTTGCAACTACTTTCAGAAATTTTATTTGGAAGGAAAAGTTGGTTTTGGTGAAAGAGGGAGTCCAAAGGTAGACATTGTCTCCTTTTGGCTCCCTTGACTTTTGTATTAGGTTTTGTAGAGTGACGGGGATGGTTTTGGGTTGTGGGTCGAAAGCTGCAATCCTCTGAGACTTTCAGCCTTGACACTGGATACTGACCTCTTGTGGCTCTCATCAGGACTTCACCAAGATAGCTGTGACAAACCAGTGGCTGCTGGTAAGACATGGATTAACAACCATGCAAGTTTTATTTTATGCTAGCCCTTTTTAAACTGCTATACTTTTTTGTGTACACGACTGTATTTAAAGGGTTGGTCATATTATTAAAAAGATTTACATGCCAGATAGTCAGTGTAGCTTCATGAAAACTGGTCTTTTTCTTTAAAGGCTCAATTAGTGGTACTCTATATGGACAAAAGAAGTGAGTCACATCTCTTAATTTTTTAATTCAGGGGTATAAAATTAAGCACTTAGTCATTCTGAAAGCCTTTGACCCATTTCTCTCAAAAATGTTTATTCTAAAGAGCTCACTTAATTGGTTCTCAACATGGTACTGATATATCACCCTTCCAACATTTATTACCACTATTATTGTGGACTGTTGAGCTGCCTTGGCTTACCTTGGACATAAATTGATCTCTACTGTACTAACAACAAAGGAGCTTGCCCTGCACTCATGTTAGACTACCACTCCTTGTTCTTACTACTCAGAAACAGACCACTTACAGAAAGGGACAAACTGTAACTAAGATGGTTACAGTCTGGCCAAAAGTGGCTGAGTCTACCCTTAAGTGCTGTTTTGCCCGTACTGATTAGAATCCGTATCATCACAAAGCTACCCAGGGTTCCCACACAGAAATAGAAGTATATCCCTCTTCAGTATAAAAAGTTGCATAGTCTGTCACAATATAGAACTTAATAGACGTATACCAAAATCAGAAAACTTTGAATAAAGTTTGGATAAAGGATGACGTTTGTCTCTTGCTGATAGACGTACCTTGCATTTAGATTTGGCGGCACTCTAGCCCACAGATGCAGGTACAAAAGAGCACTGCAAAGAAAAACTATACATGACAAATTGATAATGCCCTCCTATAACACAATCACCTACGGAGCCCGTGGCAAAGAATATGTGCAATAACTGATCACATGAGCACAGACAGTTCCCGTATTGTCCATAATGCTTCACTCCCTGATGTAATTAAACCATTTCTATGCCAATTTTGACAGACTCAATACAGAGACTCCCATCAAAACCCTGCCACCACCAGATGGCCATGTACCTCTGCCCTCTGAGGTCAGGTCTTCCCTAAACAGAGTGAATTAACACAAAGCTGCTGGCCCTGACGGTATACCAGAACCCGTGATCAGAGCATGTGGCAGTAAGCTGGCTGAGGTGTTTATTAACATCTTTAACTTGTCCTCAAATGCTTACAAGTTGATGAAGGTTAGAAGGGTGGTGGATCAGTTCTCCAGCTAGTCCAGTCTTGGGAAAGATCCTGAATCCCCAAGTTGTCCCCGATGCAGTCATCAGAGTGCGACTGTTAGAAAGTTAAACATTTGTAGATATAAAGGTGTTTGTTTGTTTTTTTGGTTGTTTTTTTAAATTTAACCTCTGTTTAACTAGGAAGATCCCATTTTGATTAAAAACCCTTGAAACCTTTCAAGGGAGACCTGGCCAAGATGGGCAGCAGCAAGTATCACGCAGTTACAAAAATGACACAATTAAACACACACAACAACAACAAAACACACATACACAAAAATGCAAATGAAATTTTATTAAAGTGACAAGCAATCTAATTGAAACAGTTGCATGTTATGGATTAAAAACACTTATAATTTTCTCATTTTCCAGTCATTCTGCAGCTCGTTCCAAGCCAAGGGTGCTAAATGGACAAAAGCTCTTTTGCTAAATTCAGTTTGTGCAAATGAAACAGAAAGCAACAAGTAATCTTGTGGATGAAGAGTATAACGACCAACATGTTTGATTGCAAGAAGGGAACATATATAGAAGGCAGCAATCCAATTATTGCCTTACATCTAAAGCTATATCAATGAGCGTCATAAAGGCTCTATCAATGTGTGAGAGACTTGTGGTAAAAAGCTCAGAGTAAAAACGTGCTATAGAAGTAGAAGTAAATTTACTTCACTTTGCCCTTAAACACTACTTAATGATTATAGCTCCGTACCATTACTACCTCTTTCCTTTCTAAGCTGGTAATGAAATTATTTCACCTTGTCCAGCAAATTCAGAGAAAACCCGGTTTTCGTCAACTGCAGAAACTGAACAGGCAACAAGCTTTAAATTCCTTAATCTATGTCATTTTCTATAGATACACCTTCTGTCTGATACAAAAATGTCAATAATCCCTACACTTTCTGAGGAGGTTGAAAAATACCTTGGTAGCATCTCCTACTGCACTGTACAAAGCATTATAACATCTTGTATAACAGTGTTGTATGGTAACTAGGCGACCGTTGGTCAAAGGGCCCTGCAGTGGGTAGTAAAAGCAGCTGAGCACAGTGTTAATAGTGTAACTGTCAGCAACTTGTCATCAAAGACATCTAAAAGTGTTGCATCCGACATGAGTGTAACTCTATCTCTGACCATATTTCGTAAGTATTTTATCAAATGGACTCTATTAAACACACATTCATACACTATATTATACACAATGACTGAATCTGAAACTGTGATATGTCGCTACTTCAGCAATAACAGACTAGCAATAAGTTACTAATCCTATATTTTATATACATCTTATTCTGTATTTTATTGTATGATATTGTAATGCATTTGAATTTCCCTCCTTTTTAAATCTTTTATCTTATTCTGTGTTTTATCTTACTTTGCTTTCTGCAGAATAACATACAACAACATATTGCAAATTTCATTATACCAGCTATGCTTGTTACATGTGTAATAAAAATGGTAAAGTCAACTGAATCAAACTTTTGGAGAGCAATGACATCCTCTGTGGTTGGAAATAATGACTGTTCAATGATCTACATTCTATAGAATCAGTTGTTTACAGGAGTTTACAATAATTTTCATGATGTGTCGTAAATGATGATCTGTTGTCTGTTTAACTAAGTTTTAGTGACTCTGTTTTTGTATGCAATGAAGTTAATGACCAGCTGTCCTTTCTTTGTAGCCCAAAGACTTGAAAGACTAAGAAAAGAACGACAGAACCAAATTAAATGCAAAAACATTCAGTGGAAAGAGAGGGCGTCCTCCCAGTCAGGTACTGTTCCTAGTCATTTCTAAATACCTTTACTTTTTTTAAATTGCACATTTTACAAACTTTGTAACACCATGTTTTACAAACGTTGTTTTTGCTTGTCATTTATATCCCTTAATGTCATTCTGATTACGTAGTTTGCTGAGGATCTGCATGTTCAAATGATTTTGTCTAAAATATGACATCAAATATTCTGTTGCCACATGGCACAGACCACTTCATTAGTAATATATACTGAAGCATTTATAGAAGAGTATCTTAACATTTTAAGTAATCAAAGACAAAAATCTGTCTTTATTGAACCTGAATCAGTAACTGAACCAGTGAAGTGAATGGCACTTCTATACAGTGGTGTGAAAAAGTGTTTACCTCTTTCCTGATTTCCATTTTTTTTTTTGTATGTCACACTTAAATGTTTCAGATCATCAAACAAATAACACAACACAGATAACACAAGTAAACAAAATACAGTTTCTAAATGAATGTGTTTATGGCAGAGTTCTAAGACGAAAACCACTGCTGAGCAAAAGGAACATAAAGATTCGTTTCAGTTTTGCCAGAAAACATCGTGACAATCCCCAAGACCTTTGGCTAAGTGCTCTGTGGACTGACTAGACAAAAGTTGAAGTTTTTGGAAGGTGTGTGTCCTATTACAGGGTGGTGGATCAAAAAGTCATACACAGTTTCAGAAAAGGAACATCTTACCAACAGTAAAATATCATGGTGATGTGATGGTCTTGGACTGTCTTGCTGCTTCAGGACCCATAAAACTTGCTGTGGTAAATGAACCATGAATTCTGCTCTCTACCAAAACATCCTGAAGGAGAATGTCTGGCTAATTGTTCCTGAACTCAGGCTGAAGCACAATTAGGTTCTGCAGCAGGACTATGATCTAAAACACAACAGTAAGTCCACCTTGCTGTTGTGAGACTTTGGAGTGGCCTGATTCCAACTGAGATTCGGTGGCCATAAAAAGGCGGTTCATGCTCAGTGTGGCTTAATTACAACCACTCTGCAAAAATGAGTAAGCCAAAATTCCGCCACATTGCTGGAAAAAAAAATCATTGTCAGTTATTGCAAACATTTGATTGCAGTTGTTGCTGCAAATGCTGTTGTTGTGTGGCCCAACCACTTATTAGGTTTAGGGTGCAATAACTTTTTCACAC
>NW_005187736.1:36902-48686 GCF_000239375.1 Pundamilia nyererei | reverse complement strand
TTTTTTTTTTCTGTTTCTGTGTGTTCTGTCCAGTGGAAGATCTGGGGTCTCTGTTTGAAAAGCGCAACTTTAAAGACAGGCCGCAGACAACTGGAACAAAATCCACTTTGTCACTGAGGCTTGAGCAGTGTCCCCAGCAGCTCAATAATCCCTTCAATGAATACTCTAAATTTGATGGCAAGGTGAATTATTCAACATTTTATTTAGGTTTATTTGGACATTAAATAATAGGATTTGAATCCAGTTTTGTAGAGTGGGGAAAACCTTTGTCTTCAATTTGATTTTCTTCAAGAATTGATAAGCTTTTTCTTTGTATAGGTTTTTCCATATATCATGATAGTCAGGACAGTACTCAATTTTCACTCAATTCAGGTTGAAAATTTTGTTTCTAACTAAATAAGCAGTTATAAATTTTATTGAAGTTATTACCCAAATAATCACAACACGGTTTCAATCTAATTGTGTATTTATTTCTCCTTTGGCATTTGATGGTAGAATGCCACAGTAGAAATAAATGATTTCATTTGTCTGGTAGGACTTATAGGATCAGCTTTGTGTTTTGAAGTCTGCCTCAAAGGCATATGGTGCTATCAAGCATTCGCAGCAGGTGAATCTGCGCAGCCACAAAATTGACAGACATACGAACGTGCTTGTGCTAATGATCTAATCTGATGACAAATTTACATCACTTTGACCCATGCTGACTCTAGCAGCCTTGTGGATGTGGAAACTATAACTTGCCTGTTAGTGTTTATTTGAAAAACAATAAGTTAATATTTGTCTACGTTTTGTCTGTTTGTTTGATGTAATGTTTTGGGGTTTTTTTTTACTGCACAATCCTCTCCACTTTTAGGGCCACATCGGCACCACAGCTACAAAAAAGATAGACGTCTACCTATCAATGCAAATGACTCAGGAGAAAGTACATCCAATGACAGTGGTGACCATCGCCAATGCCCGTGTCCATGACCTCATTGGACTTATCTGTTGGCAATACACAAGCGAGGGACGAGAACCCAAACTCAAGTGAGCACAAAATGGCTAAAAAAAATAAAACTGCTACATTTCACAGGATGTCTTTTTCTTTGTAACACACTTTTTCTGTCTCTCTATATCAAATCCTTCCACCGCATATCCAACAGTGAAAATGTGAATGCTTATTGCCTTCACATTGCTGAAGATGATGGCGAGGTAGACACTGACTTCCCTCCGCTAGACTCCAATGAGCCAATACACAAGTTTGGTTTCAGCACTCTGGCCTTGGTGGAGAAATACTCCTCCCCTGGCATCGCTTCCAGGCAGTCACTGTTTGTTAGAATGTAAGTATGAAATGAGTGATATATCACTTGTAACAACAAATGGTGGAAAGCTGATAGAGTTGTCTAATTATAGATACTTACATGAGTCTTGCTAGGACTAAGATAATGATTTCCATCTATGAATAAAACTACATTGTTGGGACAGCACAAAATGACATAAACAACCAGTTTGGCTCTGTAGGTTCACAGTCATCCAGGTAATGGTAGCCTTAAGGGCTAAACAGGAAGGCAACTTTGTTTGTTTGTTTGTTTGTTTGTTTGTTTGTTTTGTTTTGGTTTTTGTGAAGATGATTCACCTCTCAAACAAGAGGCTTCTTCAGTTTTAAAAGTTGACAGCCAATATATTTAAACAGTAGTTGGGTTGTCCCATAGGAGGTGATTATTGACCCACTATTAATCATGTGCATAATCACATAAGTTGTGAAAAAAGGCATGGGTCATTAGCATCAGGATTTTGGGTAAAACCACTGTGAGACCTTGCCTTGTCCTGTCATGTGACCTAACAAGGTCACCTAACGCAACTTGAGTTTAGAACAACGGTTAGCATCCCCTTTTTAGCTGTTGGCATGGTGATGTTTTGTTTTTTATTTAGAGATTTAATGACCTTTTCTTCAATTGTGATGTTGGATGGAGATGGTCTTGCACTGGAGAGGATAGCTGAAAGCTTTATCCTGATTTCCTCCGGTTGTTAGCAACAGAAACAACAATAAGTATTATTAAACTATGAGGATAACCACTAATTTTCTGTTCACAAATTTATATAAGACTGAGGTTATTGTACTTGGCCCTAAAAGTCTTTGAAATATGGTATCTAACCAGATGCCGACTCTGGATGGCATTACCTCGGCCTCGAGTAATACTGCGAGGAATCTTAGACCCTTTTTTTTTTTTTTTTTTTTTTTTTAAATATGAGCATGTCATTCAATGCTTATATTAATCATGTCTCAGAGTGATGCTGACTTCTTTGAATTCTAAGCTTGACTACTGTAATTTCTTATTATCAGGATGTCCTATAAACTGATGTAAAAATCAGCTAATCCAAAATGCTGCAGTAGGAATACTGGTGGGGACTAAAAAGAGAGAACATATTTTTTCCTGTGTGGGCTTCCTTTCATTGGCTCCCTGTTAAATCCAGAATCAAATTTAAAATCCTTCACCTCATACAAGGTCCTGAGTAAACAGGCCCCATCTTAACCTAATATTCTAATCACACCAATTAAGCCCTTTGCTCTCAGACTGCAAACTTGTTGTTCCTGGAGTATTTAAAAGAAGAATGGGACGTAGAGTATTAACTTCCAGGCCCCTTTTCTGTGGAATCAGCTTCAAGTTTGTATTTGGGAGATGGGAGAAATAAAAAGGCATTTAAATATTTCCAGTATTAAACGATGTTAGGGTGTGCACAAGTAAATTTTTACAGGCTGATTATTTTGTGCTGCATTTAAATAAATATTTGAATATTTGGCAACAGGAAGGCATTTGTATACAACAGTAATACTGTTTAATTGCTAAAAGTAAGGTCTATGATAATAATTTCTCCAAAAACTATTTAAAGTAAAATGTTCCAAATAAGGTAGTTGAGATTAAAAATACATGAGGTGGCTATTCAAAACAAACAGCATATTGAAACTTCCTGCTGTTTCCAAATTGAAAGCAGAACACAGTAGATTATTTATTCAGATTAAAATCTTGTCTTCGTGTCTTCAGTTTAGCAGTTTGTGCTAGCACAAAAAGCAGTACTCTGATACTCGCATCTTATTGCTATGAAACAATCAGAACCATTAAATGTTGCTTAATGCATTCTTAATTATTTTCTATTTTAGAAATGCTGCTCATGGTTTTTCTCTAATTCCGGTGGACAATTTGAAGGTGACTATGAAGGAAATTCTCCAGAAAGCTCTCAAGAAGAGGAAAGGTTCACAGAAAGGCTCGGGTAATGATGTTTGCACCATTTATTCCCTTCTCTCTTTAATGCAAGGAAGACAGTGTGCTGTCTTTTTATGATCTGTTAATCATAAAAGTGTGCTGTTTTCCTTGAATTATCCATAAATATAATCCATAAATATAATCTCTTTTGGATACATTGGGCATAATTCTACATCTTTGTATTTTGTGTCTGAAAATAGTTTTTGGCATGTTTTACTATATACCTCACATTGCTAGATAAGGAGTGATTAACCTACAGACTGCCTAGATTGTAACTTGACTTTCCACTCCGAGTGCCTTGTACAGATACAGGCCCTTAGCAAGCTATGGGTGGCAGTTATGAGAGCTGAGTGTCAGCCATTTTCCAGGCACTTCCCAGATGCTGGGAGTCCTCCCTCCTTCTCCTGGGACATCTCTGCTTTCTACTATGAACACACTTTTCATTAAGTTGCAGAATGTTACCAAGTGTGTGTATGTGAGGATAGCATGTCAGTGATGGAAATAACTATCTCTTTTCATCAGCAAGAGTTTTGTTTCTGAGAGACAGTAATTTTATTAACTGTGTTTGATCTAAAGAAGTCAAACCAAAGAAGGTTCACATTACAGGAATTCAGAGGAGACAAAGGGAATGGCTAGAAATTTAATAATACATAGAATATCTTGGCTCTTAAGAGGGAAGTTTGGTCGAGTAGAGCTGCAGTGACCCTAATGACACTGGTCTCTAATTAGTGACAGCAACCAGTGGTTGTAGAGCCTAAAACATTTCACTTTTGACACATGAATGAATATGCATTTGACAATTTGACACATGAGACACGCAGACTTCAGGAGGAGTTACAGTATCTGATTAGTCCGAAAGTCACGGGCAAAGGAGAATCCCAGATTATTTTGGATATGCTTCTTTTTTTTAAAAATATATATTTACATATCTACAGTTCCAGTTGTTACCAGTAGCTTTCCTATTAGTTAACATTTCATTCTGCTTGAACAACTGCAGCACAGTCAAACAATTAGTCTGGCACTAGTTTGAAAGTAACAACTAAAAACAAGACCCAAGTTGTTGAAAAATAACTTTCTCATAAGAGTTTTGCAATATCAATAAAAGTTGTCAGTGCTGTGTTGATGTAAATACTCTTATTCTCGAACAGGGCCCTTGTATCGTCTCGAGAAGCAGACAGAGCCAAATGTAGCAGTAGACCTGGACTCCTCACTGGAGAGCCAGAGTACCCTGGAATTTTGCCTGGTCAGAGAAAACAGTAAGTGATCTTGCTCTTAGAACTGAAGAAGCTTCTCGAATGAGACGACCTCTTCAAGAAACTTAAAGAAGTCCTGACGCATATTCTTGATGCCAGAATATGTCAGGTGTGTTGTACAGCTTGCTTTATGTCCTTTCATATGATATAGTACTCTATGTGGTTTCTTTAAAAATAATTACACGGCCAACTTTGACCTTGGGCACTAACAGGAAGGTCGAGGTCAGACGCTTAGCCAACCTAGGTACTCATTATCCCCCAAGTCATACTATACTGTGAATTTTAAAGTCAATTCATGAAAAACTACAAAATGTAAACTGATTTTCTGATTTGGTGTGATCTTGATGTTGACCCAATTTTCACCTAAATTAAAATACCTGGAGTCGGTGTGACCTTGACCCAGTTATTATCAAAATGAAATCAGCTGGAGCTATTATTGGTATCTACCGTCCCACAGAATAAAAAAATGATATTTTGAAAAATGTGGACGCTAGACTGCAAACAAACAAACTGATTACATATTTCCTTCCTTCTGGAAGAGCCACATCAAAGTTTAAGTATAGCCCTTGCCCTTCAGGGGTAGTTGCACTCTCTGAGTGCTCTTGTTTTCTTTCTGTCTTCAGGCTCCAGAGGTGAGGAGAGTTCAGAGGAAGACCCTCCTATTGACATCACCACAGTCCAAGACATGTTGAGCAGTCATCACTACAAGTCCTTCAAGATCAGCATGATCCACAAACTGCGTTTCACCACAGATGTCCAGCTAGGTACAAACTGCTTGATGCACGTTATCCGCTTACAAATTGTAGTCAGTATTTTTTTTAATTAAATTCATTGTGTGCAGCTTACAAAGATTTTTTTTTTATGGATTTTTTATGATTATTTATACTTGAAATACAATGGGTCCCTATTTCTCCACAAAGAATGATGCATCTCATTTTTAGTGATTTTTGAATAGCAGCTGTATTTTTTTTTTTTAAACAATGAATTTAAAAAAAAAGTTGTTTTTATTTTAATTCATTGTTTAAACCTTAATATTAAAACAGTTTTTAAAGAACAGTCGATACAACTAGAGGTAACAAACAAATGGATTGCAAGAATTTATTGCAATTATGCAATGCGTGGCTACCGCAGCATTCTGCAGCGCCAACAGTGAATGTGTATCATGTATGAAATACATTGACCATCATGTTTTACATATGGGTATCTCATCAGGGATTTCAGGAGAAAAACTGGAGATTGATCCTGTCACCAATCAGAAAGCCAGTACTAAGTTCTGGATTCGGCAGAAACCCATTTCCATTGACTCGGACCACCTTTGTGCTTGTGACCTTGTGGAGGAAAGAAGCCCTAGTGAGTGGAGCACAGAAACATTAGGTCACCCTGCATATGTCAACACACTATTCATGTACTTAAACTTTCGTTACCTTTAAGGTTTATTTTGCTTTTATCCATTTATCTACATCTACTCAAAAATTAAAGGAACACTGAGTTCCTTATCCCAGAAGTCAGTTAAACTTCTAGTATATTGATCTGGTCAATTTAAGTAGCTTACGGGGTTATTGATGCATTTCAGCTGTTTTGGTGTTAATGAAATTAATGAAAGGTGCACTAGAAGGCACACACGCCAAACCATACTGACATTCTTGGTGACATTCAAATACTTTCATCTCCTGCTCCTATCCTGCAGTCAGCCCAGAATGGTTGTTGGACAAGTTTGTTGTATCATTTTTGTCTAATGAAACATGTTTTTCCTTTTTGTTTTACAGGTCATGCAATATTTAAACTCACTTATCTCAGCAATCATGACTACAAGCCTCTCTACTTTGAGTCTGATGCTGCTACTGTCAATGAAATAGTGCTGAAGGTGAGTTTGAGCTGAATGTCTGTGCTGGAACACATTTCTGTGAGGACAAAGATTTAACAGTTTTGATTTAGTTAGTTATTCTAATACCTGCTAAATATGGCAAAGCAGGAGTGGCAAAAGAAACTAAGCAGATCAGAACAATCTCTGTTATGTTAAAAGAACGAATGTTTACGCAAGTACAGTTTAATGTACGTATTTCCCTTGATGATTTTCCTTTTGTTGGTCAGCTTTGATTAGATTGCAGTACCCTTCAACTCGTTAAAACAACTGCGTTGTTTTTATTTTTAGATCAGAACGATGGAAAGTAGCTCTGTTCCAATGTGTCACCATCAAATGTGAATGTACACCATGAGTACAAAGAGACTCGCATGTCTGTAGTTGCTGATGTGTGACACTCTTTGCAGAGATGCTGCACACAGGCAGTGCTTCGAAATATCATGTTTCATGATCCAACAGGACAAAACCAAAACTTATATCCTCGTGCAGTCGGTGAAATGGCTCATCCATTAATAGGAAAGGCTAGTTGGTGCTATTTAACATTCTGAGCAGGATGCACACAAGCAGTGCACATCTCTTCAGATACCCAGCCACTAGAATTGGGTCATAATTTGGTCCAAAGTTTTAGCATACCACAATTATTTCCCATCAAAAACTGTTCCTTTTCAGTGCGAGTGTCAGGACTCAGTTGATAAAGTCTGTCCCTTGTCTCTCCTGTATCTTTTGTGCTATGGACACTACATATTCATAGCTCTTGTTAGTACACCTCCAAACATTGCTCTACCAACCTATTAAACCTGGGTCAGTCAACTGGGAGCTATTTCTGTTAATTTTGCCCGTGTTTTATGTCCACATCACCATTGGATATTTGTAAACGTCACCACGTACGCTTCAACCCACTCTGCTTCCGCCAAAGCCCCAGGGCAAACCAGGTTCTGTTAAATCAACGTCTGTGTACAGCTCGAGTCAGTCAATGCCGGTTGTGTTATACGGCTGACCACATGGATCACCCAACCTCCTCAGGTGGCTGTCTGCATTTCCAACACTCCCGGACTGATGTGTGCGTGGCTTCCTAAGAGCTGGAAGAAGTGCTTGTAACCTGTAGGTTCTGAGGAGTGAAATGCATGAAGGGTTAACGAGAGCGCCGTTTGGTAGCTTGGGTTGGGTTGATGGGGCAGCAGGTAGTTTTCTCTTTGGTGCTGGTGCTGATTCCTGCAACCTTCAGCCTTTTAGCATAGGCAAAGGGTCAGTCCTCTGCTTCCAGCCTAGAGCTGCTGAAGCAAGGGGGAAATAGCTGAACCAGTCCAGCAGATTTGAAAGTAAATGTTTACTATGACTGCCTGTATCCTTTCCATCTTGTTCGTGCCAAAAAATGCTTTTTTGTGACTAACTGTGTGATTGTTGGGATTTGAAGAAATGAGAGCAAATTATGCGCTTTTGTTTTATGCCGCTAGAAACAAAGTGCGTTAAGATACAATTTTAAAATGGATTCTTTGCTAAGTTGTTTTGTGACACTGTTTAATCCCCTGAGTTTGAAACACCTTCAGCTAATACTGAAGACCAGTTATTAAAGAAAGAAAGAAACAGCAGAAAGTCTGGATCCTTGGAAAGAAGATGTAAAGACAAAAGGGGTGGCTCAATAATTTTTCACAGTACTGTAGTGCAGTGTTTGAAATGCAAATGAATGCATCACACAAATCTTTTAAGTCAATTCATAATTAACGCCAGTTTTTCCCAATTTTTTTCAGATAAACTACATCTTGGAGTCCCGGGCCAGCACCTCCCGTGCTGATTACTTTGCCCAGAAACAACGAAAACTGAGCCGCCGGACCAGCTTCAGTTTCCAGAAGGAGAAGAAGACTGGGCAATAGACGGGCTCCTCTGCCACCTGTCAGTTCATTCTCTCTATATAGCCTTGTATATGGAGAGCATCAACCTAAATCTACAATCCCTATAAAGAAGACTGGCAGAAATGTGACAAAGGTGAAAATGAGAGGAAGAGAGCAATGGTTAGAAAATGGTCCTGTAGGATGTATGTCTGCTTCAGCAGAGCAAGGTGGAAGTTTCTGAAACTTCACCAGTGTCAAGTCATTCTTTTTCTAACATTGAAAAAAAGACTTGTTTTGGCTGTTGTGTTTTTGTCAGGTTTTTTTTTTTTTACTTTTTGTTCATTCATTGCCTCTGAATCTAAGCTCTGTCCTCCAGGATGGATATGTAGAGCTTCAACAAGTTGGCAATGTGCACCAAAAAAAATCAAAGCTACAGACTGTATCATAGCTTTTGCCCTCCTCGTCTAACAGATTTAACGAATGTGAAAATAAAGGTTTCACATTTTTAATGTATTGTACAGAGATATTTTTTATTTAGGAAATTAAAGGTGTCTCTGGACTGTGTTGTTGGGTTTATCAGTCTAACATTAAAGCATTTCATTCAGGCATATATTTTAAAAAAAAAGTTTTAATAGCAAATATTCTTCATGCTTTTAGAAGATCAAACACTTTTAGAAATAAAAAAATGGTTACCGGTAATTTGAAAGTTTTAAAGGGATAAATGGACTGGTTCTTATCTGTGCACTCAAAGCGCTTCATACAACTTGCCTCATTCATCTGTACAAGCACTTTTTTCTCTGATTTTTCTGCTGAAGTGCTTTTTATCTAACATTCAGATACATTCATACTTTGATGGATGCATCAGAGAGCAACTCAGGGTTAGTATTTTGCCCAAGGCTACTTGGCATGCAGGCTGGAGCAGACAAGGATCAAACCACCAACCTTCCGTTTAGTGGCTCGCCCGCTCTACCTCCTAAGCTACAGCCACCTCCATATATTGATCCCCTCTCCCATTAACTCATGAACAAGACCCCGAGATTCTCCTGCACTGGGGGCAGGAATTCATCCCAAACCTGGAGCGGGAAGTCCACCCTTTTCCAGTGAAGGACCATGGCCTCAGATTTGGAGGCGCTGATTCTTATTCTGACCGCTTCACATTTGGCCGTGAACCGTTTTAGTGCGAGCTAGAGGCGATCACCCGATGAAGGCAACAGAGCCGTGTCATCTGCAAAAAGCAGAGATGACCACCCAAGTGAGAGCCTTCCAGCACTTGACTACGCCTAGAAATTCTCTCCATAAAAATTCCGGCCAAGCAGCCCAATTTCAACACTGTTAACAGGAAAAGGCAGAACCAGGCTTGGGGTGGGGCAGCCATCTGCTGCAAATGGGTGAGGGGAGGGAGACGAAGCAAAAGTCACATTGAAGAAATCCAGAGATTAATAATGATTAATCATTAAATGTGTGGTGTATAAACGCATTGTGGAAACAAAGGTGAGTGAAGTAAAAAGATGAATCATGGGAAACGGCCAGTAGCCTAGCAGCACAACTAAGAGATGATTCCGGCTTACATAATCCAGCCCTAAATATATGGTTTATCAGAAAGAACATTTTTAAACTTAATCTTAAAAGTATAGAAGTCGTCTGTCACCTGAATCCAAACTTGGAAGCTGGTCTTACAGAAGACTTCAGCCTTCCAGTATCCTAGGAATCACAAAATTCTGTACTGTGAGGTTTTAAGATGGAGCCTGGTTACTCAGGACCGATTTTAAATTTGATTCTGGATTTAACAGGGAGCCACTGAAGAGAAGTCGATATGGGAGAAACATGCTCCTTTTAGTCCCTTTCAGTGTTTTTACTGTAGTATTTTGGATCAACTGAAGGCTTTTCAGGGAGTTTTTAGGACATCCTGATAATAACAAATTACAATAGTCCAGGATAGATGTAATAAATGCAGGAATGTTTTTTCAGAATCACTTAAGACTCAATGTTTCTAATTTTAGAGATACTGTGAACGTACAAAACAAGCAGTGTTACATACAGTAAAAGGAGTATTGAACACGTCACCAATTTTCATTATGACAGTTCTCACCAACAAAGGCTCTTTATCAAGTATTAATTACATTTCAGTAAGCGTGTTCAATACTTTTCCTTGTGTAATTTGTCATTATTAGACATAATTTATGGACATTTTTGGTGTGATTACTTTGCATGTGTAGACATGTGTTTTGATGCGTTCAATACTTCTTTTACCTGTTGTATTTGTAATATGTGTATCAAAGGACACATCCTGTTCAAAACTGACTTCCAGGATTCCTCACAGTGCTACTGAAGGCCATCCAGGGTAAGTATCTAGTTAGACACCATGTTTCTAGGATTTTTAGGACCAGGTACCATCTGAATTTAGAAGCAGAGAATTAGAAGTCATTATTAGTGGTAAGACTACAAAGCTGAAGGGATTAGGAACAACAGAAATCAGCCACAAAGTGGTAGACCCTTTAAAAATGGGGTCAGCAGATGCTGAAGTGCATAGTGTGCAGAGGTAACCAACTTTCCGTAGTCACTACAGATGAACTCGAGAACAGTTCATAAAGTGCTTTATTAAATGGTTTCCATGAACAAGTAGCTGAATCCAAGCCATACGTCACCAAACATATTGCAAACAAGTGTCGGATGCAGTAAATGGACTGATTCTTATATATTGCTATTCCCGGCGTACTCAAAGCACTCTATACAACATGCCACATACACCAGTACTGTCTTCTGTGCTGTTAAGTGCTTACTGACTATCATTCACACTCCGATGGATGCATCGGAGAGCAACTTGGGGTTAATATCTTGCCCAAGGATATTTGGCATGCAAAATAGGGGGAGACAGGGATCGAACAAACAATCAGTTGATGACCTGCTCTATCTCCTGAGCTACAGCCACCCCAAAGTGTAAAGCATACCACGACTGTACTCTAGATCAGTGAGAGTCATTATCCCTGGAGTGAAAAATCATGCTTCTAAGTCTGTCAATCTGATCTGAGTCTGGGTTTGGCAGTCGCCAGGAGAACAGTACTTGTCTGCTGCATAGTGCCAAATGTAAAGTTTGGTGGAGGGGGGATTATTTAGTGTTTTTTTTTCCCTTTCCTTTTCAGTGGTTCCACTGAACGGAACTCTTAATGATTCAACATGCTAAGACACTTTGTTAGAACCGTTTGGAAATGGCCACTTCCTGTTCCAACATGACTGCGCACCAGTGCACAAAGCAACGCCCATAAGACATGGTTCAACAAGTTAGATGTGGAAGGACTTTTGACTGACCTCAACCCAACAGAACACCTTTGGGATGAGTTAAAGTGGAGACTGTAAGCCAGATCTTCATTAGTGTCTGACATCGCAAATATACTTCAGGAAAAACTGTCAAACAGAACAAATCATTTTTTGTAATTGTTTGATTTGAAAAAAAAAATAAAAATCAAACAATCTTGGATTCCATTTTGCCAAATCACGTTGATAACCTGTTAAAGGCAGTTTGGTGTCTGCACATCTTGCAGCTTAAGCTTTAAATTCTCTTTTTCGTTTATTGTGGCTGAAATATCTGGATTTGTCGATTA
>NW_005187736.1:11443-36128 GCF_000239375.1 Pundamilia nyererei | reverse complement strand
GGTTCCCAGCTGCAGGCTGCCAATGGAGTGAGTATTGAAGCAAGCTGTGAGCACAAGGAGAACACAGGTAAGGCCAACGTTGAGACACAGAGATAAGCAGCCTGTTATCACCGTGAGTAGCTGACGGATTGGTGAAGGAGAGTAGACCAGGCCGGGTTTAAATGCAGCCTCCACATTGCAGCTGATTAGTCCCAGGTGCGGGAGATTGCCTGACTCCGCCTCAGGGAGGACCCCGGAAGACAGCTGCCAGCCCCGTTGCCACAACCACTGCAGCACTTAATGAAATGCCAGAGCAATTTCCTAAAATTTTGATATTTAATACTGAAGGATGAAGGGAAACCAATTTAGTAACAGTGTTACTTAGCTGATGGTGAGAGTCAAGTGCAAGAAGAATGTTCTTCACAATTGAGTTTTTGACAGCAGTGTATGTGACCTGTAGTAAAATGATCATTTGATTAATTGTTCAAAATGGAAATATGAACATGAGTAAAATTCCACATCAGGACAGCAGTATCAGCAGAAAAATGGAGATACCTGGAATAGTTGTAGTTTAGCTGAATTTGTGAGCCTTTGAGCAGAGACGTCCAGTTTAAACACTTTGAAGTTCTGGTAGGTTGTCCTCTTCACAGCTGAACTCACTTCCTAAACGATAGTTGATTAGCTCAATTCAATTTAATTCACTTTTATTTATACAGCGCCAAATCACAACAACAGTTGCTTTATATTGTAAGGTAGATCCTATAATGAAATTTAGCTGTGCTCTCCGGAGTCTATGTGATTGAGGTAAATGGTAAATGAGCGAAACGAGCGTTTCTTTGTGTGCAGACCCTCTGGACTGTTTTCCCTGGTGTTCCCTGAGTGACAAGTGTTTGCGTGGATTCGTGTTTGGAGAGAGATGAGAGTGTTCACCTGGATTTCCCCCGGAGCCCTGCCCCTCTCACCTTTTGTAGATAGCACTGCCCCGCACCTTTTGTATATGCATTCATTGGACATTGTTCATTAATAAATTCTCTTGTGTGCATCAATCCCCGGAGTCCAGCGCGTGAGTCCACCTTGTACACCGTGACATTGACATTCTGCTGGTACATACCGAGGGAACAAGCTATATGATCAGAAAGTTACTGGAATTAACCCAAAGATAATCTGGTTCAAAATTGATCAGTATCCCCTTCAAGACTGTCACTTTTGCTTTCCAGCATGGTTACATTTTGGGGTGGTTTTGTTTTGTTTTTTTTTTGCCTCTGCAATGATCTCAGCAACCTTGAAATTTGATTTTCAATTTGGAGAAATTAACAAATTTGCAGGGAGACAAATTTTCAGAAGTAGGGCAGGTGGTGAAGAAGATTGAGTTGGTGTAGTCAAAAACCCATCTTTTCAATTTCCTGTGTAGTGGTAGACAATGGCTTGCCATTATTCTCAGGTTATAAAGACACCAGTACATTAAAACTCCAGTTTTCCCTGGAACCTGCTGATAGATGAGATCTTGAATTTAAGTATATTTTTATTTCTTTTTTGCAGTTGTCAAATCTTTGATTATAACTCATATTCTCTACCATTATGCACAGAGTTCACATTCAATCATGTTTAATTAAGGTGTGTAGCCATGTAATGTCATTTTTTAAAGAAATAGGTATATAAAAATAACTTCTCAGTAAAAATTAAAATTACAATATACACCATTTTAAGTGATTACAATTGACAATATTATATATTAATTAATATTATCATTATTCTTTATAATGTTGTAGTGCGTCATTATATCACAGATAATTTTGGTATGGTGTAATACAATATGTGGCTTTAAACCAGGGGTGTCAAACTGATTTTACATCCCACTTTGATCTTAAGCGGACCGGACCAAGGACACTCGGATCCCGTTTCTGTCAGTGTAAAGAAGTTGCATATTTAACTGTTTTTCTGTATGAAAAAAGCTGCTGTCAGCACAACTATTTGGACTTAAAATGTAAGAATTAAATGTGTTAAATTACAGAAAAAGTTCTGGTTGCTCAACTTTTTTTCAAGATTAACTTTAGATTTTTATAGTAGAAAGTAAAAAAACTTTTCTGTTTTTCACAAAGTTACAGAGGTTTTATTAGAGATATAGCCAAGCGTTTTATAATTTGTCAGGTTTTGTGAAAGTTGGAAAAAGCAGCGGTCGACAACACTACACAACGGTGCGTGACAAGCAAGCGAAAGAAAGCAGAGATTTTTGATGGGAAGGCGGTCCCGAAGCACACTGAGAGATAGAGCTGTCCAGGAAGTTTCGATTAAAAGTAAGAAGGAATTCGTCACATTTTTTTCAAAAGTGAAGTGTAGTTTAGGTCTTCTTTTGCTGCTGGTTCACAGAATTTTGGTCAGAGTGACGGAATCTGCATTTTCGGTGAGATGTCGACTTTAACACGTGACGGCATGTCCGGACCCGCGTTTTCTGTTTACATCCCTTTGCGGTATCTGTTTACCCACTCTTTTAGCTTGCATTTAAATCCAGCGCTCCTCCGTTTACGTGGCGTGACGTCTGCCCCCTTCCTCTTTTCACATAATGGTAGAGTCTGACTTTGCAAGTTTGCATTTGATTGGCTGCATGGCGTGCCCATCAAAATAAAGCCAAACTCCTGCCTGCACACATTCTCAGCAGGGCCAACTGCCTTCTGCTGCCCAGCACACCACACACAGCTCTCCTTCCTTCTCCTCTGGGACTCAAGGTGCTGCTTAAATAGGGAAGACATGATTAGAGTGTTGACTGCCAGCTGTGTCGGGCAGCCTCCCCCTGAACCCACTGCCCTGACCCTCCTCCTCCGCAGAGCTAAAAACCACACACCGACATAGAAATGTTTCTTAACATTTACATTTTATCAGCGATTAACAAGAATAGTAAGAATGCAGCAGTTACTGTAAAGCTGGCAGCAGCTCACTAAAATTGTGTTGCACATCAGGAGATTTTATCCTGCTAGAATTTCTGGAACAGCTGTGAATTACTGTGAATAAGTCGGCCATCTACCAAACATAAGGTCAGCGGTTTGATCCTCTGCTTCTCCAGTATATATTGAAGTGTTCATGGGGAAAGAACACAGAACACCAATTTTACCCCCCTGTGTATACCTCAGAGTTTGAAGGTGCAGGTGATGAATTAGAAAAAAGAAGAAGCCTTAAAGTGTAAAGACTAAAATACCGTATGAATTTGTGTGTGAATGGATGACTTTATCTTTATCTCAGTTCAGTAAAACTTCAAAAGACTACTCGTCCATTTATTTAAAATAGATTTCAAGAGTACTGTGTCTCTTATAGTATGTTTAAATTATTTAATAACAACACTAACGGGCAAATCAGGAAGGTGCATTGTTGGGGTGGCTGTAGCTCAGGAGGTAGCGCAGGTTGTCTGGCTAATCAAAAGGGTAGTAGTTCAATTCCTGGCTGCTCCATTCTGCATGCCAAATATCCTTGGGCAAGATACTAACCCCGATGCATTCACTGGAGTGTAAATATTCAGTAGAAATGAATGCTCGGGTAAACACGTTATATAGGAACCAGTCTATTTACCATTTACGTATGCAAACAGAAAATAGGTTGTATGAATTTCCAGTCCGGGGTTTGTGTTGTAATGTTTAGTATTGGAAAATTGCTTGATTTTATTATCATTTTAGTAATCTTAAGCTTTAGCTCTAACAAGGGTTTTGGTTTTGTGCTGGTTCCTATTGGGACGTTTTTGTTATTCCAGTTATGAGTTTTAGTCCATGTCATATTGTTTAATACCTCCTTTTATTTGAATTATTTTATTTCATCAGATTCCCTGTTTTGCTAATTTATACCACTTGATTATTTTGATATGGAATAATGCAATGCTACTTTAGTAGTGTCCAAGAATAAAAAATATTAAGCTGAAATGAGGAAAACCTGAATGTGTGACCATTTTTGTCACATTTGTGTGAAACTTACAACTTGAACCCTGCTGGGACTTGCTTGTTGTTGCCATGGTGACTCATGTTGCTGATGAAGTCAAGAGAGGTTTGGTAAAATGAGCTGAAATGAAATTTATTTTGTTTAATGGTTTATATGACTATTTTAGATATCTGCTGATAAACACCAGCAGTGGATGAAAATGTTTAAACTTTGCAATGTTTTACCTGATTCCTGTTTTCTTAAAGCACAGCATGATGTGCTCTCTGAGTCAGTGCTCTTATGCTCTTGTTATTCATTCTCTAACACTTGGCCTAAATTCAGTGTGGACTCATTCACACTCTCTGGTGGGTTTTCTAGAGTACTTGCATTGACTGTGCCCACAGTGCACTGGTGTGTGGCACTAATCTGAAGCTCTGCAGACTTGTCAGACTGCCACTAGTCACAGAAGGTGCTGTGCCTAGCAGCTTAATGCCCAGCCAAAAGAAGAAAGCCTAAACAATTTTACACCACTGCATTACAATCTTACAATGGCATTGGACAGTTTAAACACATGCACAGGAGACACACAAGTCCACATGTAAAGATATTCAACGATTTATTGATTGCTGGGCATGCATGGACTGATGAAGGTCATCTTTTCTTTATCGTCTGAGGTTTCATCAGGGAGAGGTTCCGAAAGACAATACAAAACAAAGAAAAGAAATCAGAAAGAGGAGGGGAAAGCACTAAGCTAACAAGTATAAGTAACGCAATGTATTGCTTCGTTTTTTGTTGTGGAGATTTCAGAGATTCTCTTTACTTAAAAATGAAAATGGAGAAAAAGCTTCAGAAGTCTATTCATCCATCCATTTTCTGCCACTTATCCAGTGGCAGCAGTTTAAGCAGCAATATCCAGAGCTCCCTCTCCCCACCTGTGATATTCACCATTTGGCTTCAGCTGTGCCGTCAATGCATTTCCAAGCCAGTTGAGATCTCTTTTATAATCTCATTATTTTGGGCACAAAAGAAGTGGCAGGCCTATGGCCCTACAGCAGATGAACAGAGTATGAAAATCATCTCCTTAAGAAAGAGAAAATAACCCAATAAAGACCTGAGATGGGGCTAGTTGATGCATCTACTGCTTGATAAAACTTGAAATCGTCTCAGTGAAGGAGTAGCTGTCCAGAAGGGAAATGGGGAGAGAAAAGGCTGTGTTATGCCAAATTACACAAGAAATAGACTGAAGACCAGTGGCAACAGATTGTATGGAGTTAGGATTTCACATTTGATCTTTTGTTCCAAATCATTGTTGGTATGTATGACAATAATGAGGATACACAATGATCTGTAGAACACAGTAGATGAAAGCTCTGTCATAGTTGGTCTGCATTTTTAGCCAGTGGTGTTGGGGGTCTTATCAAAGGTAATCAATTATGAAAATAGAAAGGTCCTGTTAGATATTAATCCACCATGCAATATGATCTGGAAAGTATTTGATTGACATTTTTCAGCATGACAGTGATCCCAACCACAGTGTGAATGCACTAGAAGCATACCTGGGTAGAGAAATAGACCATATTGAAACTAGAGCTATCAACGTTAACACGCTAATGCGTCATCACGATTAAGTCAATTAAAATTTTTAACATATTTAACCAATCTGCAGCGCAGAATGGACAAACTTTGGACAAACTGCCCGTTGACAGAGACATTTCAGAGATTTTGAGTCATTCTGCACTCCAGATGGGTTAATTTAGTTAAAAATTTTAACTGTGTCAATGGTGATGACAGATTAATCAGTGTTAATGCGTTAAGGTTAACATAACGTTGAAAGATAACAACGAAAAAGTGTGTGCATTTGTATTTGTTTCTATATTCTGATTGCAAAAGCTGTCAGACAGGACCGGATATTATTAAAAATAAATAAGTAAAAAAATAAAAAACGCCAGAGAGCCAGAAGCCAAAGAAGCGCTTTGGAGTGCCTTCAAGAAGTCTGGAGAAAGAATCCTGAAAAAAATGAAAGACATTACAAGAGCTCACCTAAGACACTCAAGCTTTGTTGAAGAATAAAGAGTTTGGCTTTTATATTGTATTTACATGTATGTTTGCCGGTTTCAAAAAATTACTGCACCCATTTCCTATTTTCCCAGCTAAATATAAAAAATGGGGCTTGGTTTCAGAATTTTGCACTGCTGTATTGTAGGGAGGAACGTAGATTAACTCTTAAAAAAAAGAAAGAAAGCTAATTGCTAATTAGACATCCTGTTTTTTTCTGAGTTTTGCATGATCTGACAGGGTGGAGTTGCTGGGACGTCCACTCTGAGGATGATTGGAGCAAAAGATATCAAATTTGGATGCATCACTCTAATCAGACCTGTTGCCTCTGATTTTCAGTTCAGTTCTTACACCAGGAATTTCTCCCTGTTTCCCTTCTTTAAGAATGGCAGCCACCTTTCCCACTGAGACCGTTCAGATTGATCAACTAGTAGATTTTTTTTGACGCCTTCTTGGAAGAAAAATATGAAGTGACAAGGGGTCAAGACTTTTGCACAGTATTGTGTATGTATATGTATCCCTCTTTTGAAGAAAAATTAAGAACTTGACAGTCTGACCTTGCTAAACATAGCAGGTAAGTAAGTGAAATTTATTTATATAGCACTTTTTAAGACACAAATCTGTTACAAGGTGCTTTACTGGGAATCTAAAACAATATTATAATAATCACATGAACAGCTAGACAGCAGTTCCCATTCCATTTATTATATATGATTTATAAATTGACACACTCAGACACTCACATTGAAAGTATAAAAAATACAAGACTACAGAGTTTTCTAGACTTTTTAGTGAGGTCTCTTCTTCATTGCTTTAATATATTATTTTAACTTAAATGACAAAAATGGGAAATTCCTATTTTTCTTAGGATAGTTTTGACAAATCCATTCATCAAGCAAGTTACTATCATTTATGTCATTTTAAAATGATATCAGGGCATAGAAAACAGAATCACATGCAGCCAGCAACTTTTTACTGAATCTATACAGCACATCCTATAAATAAAATTGACTTTCGAATATATGTGCTTCAAGTTTCATTGTACTTTGTATTACAAAATGTAAGGAAAGGTGATATCACAAGGGAAAAACTGAAATGTCAAGGAATGATTAAAGGCTGGGCTGACTTTTGAGCACTAGCTAACTGACAGAGTCATGACTTTTTCAAATACACAGGTCAAAAAAGGGCTTGGCTGAACAATTTTCAAATTGCTGCAACACATGACTGATTCTTTAAAACTGATTTAAAAATGTAATCACTGTGCTGGCAGGCATTTGAGATTTAGATACTACAAAAGCAAAGTCGAGAAATGTTCTACGCTTACAAATAATGAACCAACATGGTTGAAGTGTCTTTCACACACCAGGTGACAGTAGCACCTTTGCGCTCTGGAACGCATTCTTTTCTATAGCTTGCATCGTGCAAGAACAGATTACCATTGCGTCAAGCAAAATGCAGTGCAAGCGTGGCAGCTGTGGAGCACTTCTGCATGCGGTGTAATGGAAATTTGTACAACCAAAAGAAAACACAGAATGATGGGGAAAGGTTACACATTACACATAAAGATCACAAGTGGTTGCAAAATAATAATTTTGTAGTACAGACCCAAGCACAGCACAGCACAAATTTTGAGCCATTCGCTCAACCTAGCAATCAGTGCACAAGCCACTTTCTATGTGAAATGGTTTCATTAAGAAATATTTCTAAAACTTCTGAAAACAATGAGTAATATGTAATGATTCCAGTTTGCTAAAACCAAAATAGGAGGGTGTAAGACAGATGAATTAAAACTAGTGCAGCACAAATACACAGCTAATGTCTCCTTTAAACATGTATGTACCATATAGCTACTACTCTGGCTCACCTTGCTCTAAGAACAATAACCTGCTCCTGCTGTTTACTCATATAGTTTCATTTATTAATATATCTAAAAAATACATAATTTATCGATATCAGACCATTTTGTATGTGCATGGTTTTGTTTGCTTATTTTTGTTGTAGTAGATAACACTCACTATTCACAGTGCTTAAAACTAAACAGTACAGGCCAACACACACAGTGTGGCTGATAGCTGGCACCATTCCAATATCCATTAAAATGTAACTCAAGCCCAATACTGTTCAGCTGATTTTGCAAAGCACCCATGAACAACTACTGAATTGAGCCACTCTCCAAAGTACTGTCTCGGGAAAGAGGAAAATAGTGTTTTTGTAAGTGTAGTATTCCTACCAAAGCAGCATACATACATCAGTTTTTGTTTTAAATCTCACTTCAGAGTTGTCTTATTATGAGTATTTATACTTCCATCAAAATTTTTAATATTTTAGCTCAGTTGCAGCTATTTTTTTTACATATAATATAATATAATATAAAATAATATAATATAATAAGAGAAACTAAAATTTCTGTAGTTAATTCGTGAAATAACCTTGCATAGGAAAGTTATATAGTTACGAAAATTATAAATAAATTTCATTTTTTCAGCATGGTATTCACTCACAGAAACGGACAATCATTTAAAGAGTCTATAATTCAAAGAATATACAGAACTTGTTAATTTAAATAAAATGAAAACACCAGAATTTTCCTTTGTGCACACCTTAGCAAAAGAAAATGTATCATAAATGATCAGCGTACTAATAATTAAATTTTATTTAAATTAAGTGTGGCTGATAAAAGGTATGTTAAAAAAATGTAAAAAATGTATTTTACTCATTCTGCACCTGACAGGAAGTATTCTGATAAAGATTAATACTGACGAAGTAAACATGAATATATATATTATTTTGATAACAAAATAGTTATCTACAAATGTTTTGTTATTGAGTGGATATATAAATATGTATAACAATATATATGTATTTCTATACATATATATTTACAACTAAAGGTGCACTTAAATAATGTCATCAAGGAGATGTGGGGTGCCTATCCAATCCAACGTCCTGGGCTCTGAAGCAGCCATAATCATGCACATAAACTGTTTACCAGTCCTCTTATCAATAGGATAGATTGTAGTAGGAGTGAATCTTCTGTTACTTTCCACAAACTCACAGAGCTGCTGATACACTTGTGGGTATTCGTGGCGTAAGAAAACCCCTCGAATCCTTAACTCTCGTTGTATATTAATGAAACAAATTTCTCTGGCCTTCCGGCCTTCTTCTCCCTCTTTGTCGAGATCTGCTGTTCCTGGGGGTGGAGTAAGGATCAGTGTTTCCATGTCACTCTCTTGCTTGTGAACCTTTCTCTCTGGGCTAAACGAAGCCAATGCTACTTTTGCATATTTTCTGACAGTTGGAGCTTGGTTCCTTGGTGATGGCCCTTCAGGCAACTGCTCACCTACAGCAATGGATACATTTAAGATGAAACATTCGTTTGGGTCATACTCTTTACCAGCTTCCTGCAGTTCTTTACAGTACTCCCCTAGGTTGTCTTTGAAGCTTTCAAGCTCTCGAAGGGACAAATATGTAGGAGACATAAGTAAACTATCCAGACCATACTGCAAGAAGTTACTAGATGACAAAGGGTTAGGAAAACCAAGGAAGAGAACTCCTCTACCTCGAGAAAGGTAGCCAACTTTGGCAATACGGGAGAAGGCTTTGTGGACTTCAACAGTCTCCCGACAGTGTTTGATGATATGACGGCAAGTGCTACCAATTCTTCCATACAGGCAGCTTTCTTTATGAATATCCCAGTCCTCCCTGCGACAATTTCGAGAGCAGTAATAGGTGTAACAGCTATGGCAGGATTTAAAATAAAGGCAGGCATTGAATAGGGTTTCTGTCCTCCGGCATTTGTTGTTAGAGCACATCATTGTATCATCCTCATCTGGGCTCTGATCAGGGGAACACTCGTCTGCACTCTTCATTACATCACTTGCCCCATCTATATCTCGAAAAGCATCAGGATTCATTCGGATCGAGGTGGGTTGTTTGTCCAGAGGAGCTGCTTCTTCTGTGCCTGTCTTTGAACTCTTTCTGGACAAAGACACTGCTTCTTCCTCATCAATTAACTTCTTTAGTTGGTCCAGAATGTCTTCACTTGCCCTTCTGCTGGGTGGCTTATAGTCAGTCACAAGATCAGCCAGAAGTTCATCAAGTTGTTCAAGACTTTGCTGAAGTGAAGCATTGTCATGTGTCTTCTCTTTGGCTGAGCTTTCAAAGTCCCGATGAATCATTTCTGGACTCTCTGTGCTTCTGGTATCAAGAATGTCCCAACTGGCAGATCGTCCTTCAGCCTTATTAAGGCTACTTGATCGAATGTCATTATCTGTGATTGTTATTTCAGGGGTGACAAACCAGAGTTTACTGGAGCTGCTCTTTGATATCTCTGTTGGGCTTTTGTCAATCAGTGAGTTGTCAGACATTGACAAGGCTGCATAGCGTCTTGGTGAACTAGAGAGATTAACAACCACTGGTTGTGGTTTTTCACCAGCAGATCTCTCGGGCTTTCTGGAGTCAAGAAGATCATCATAACTCTGACCTCGCTGTACAGGAAGAGGCTGTTCTCTTTCCACACGTGAGTTCAGAATATTGTCCCAAGACCTTGAGTAAGATTTGGAATCTGTACCAAATCTTTGAGGTTCAACACATGGGTTGGTATACCACGGAGTCAGTGCAGGCTCTTGTTGTACTCTTGTTGGAGTGACTTGAGATGCATGAGAGGGAGGATTGGTGGTGTAACCAGATGCATCTGAACCATACCAGTCATCTGTTTGTGAATGCATTACTCTAGCATGTCTTCTGCCTTCAGTGTAATATGCCCTAGCTGGGACATGGTGCTCTGGTGGCATTGCATACATCTCACTGGAATAATAAAACCTAGGTGGAGCAGTCTGAATTTGATAAGACCTTGGATCATCCCCATAAAATATTCTTGTTGGAGGTGTCTGTATGATATATGGCCATGGTTCATTTGCTGCATAGGGTTTTGGATACCCTGTCTTCATAGAGTATGAATAGGGCTCCATTTCAGAATAATATGGTCTTGTAGCTACAGCATGCACTATTCGAGTTCTTGGATCTTGCACAAATTGGACTTTTGGAGTATATGCTTGTCCAGGTGTGTAACGTTCATCATGAAAGTAAGAACTTGGTTGAGGAGGAGCAGTAGTAACATATCCCCCTGGGTCATCTGCATAAAAGAACTTAGTTGGCACATTAGGACTAGAGTGAGCTCTGCGTTCTCTGCCATAGAAATCACCTGATGAAGGCATCCTCTGCAAGGAAATCTCCATAGGTTGTACATAACTACTTGGCATGCTACGGGAATATTGATAACTTTGTCGACTTTCTGTAACAAATGAGTCAGTGGGAGTAGGCGTTCTAGAATATGAGAAATGACGTGGCACAGTCAGGCTCCTAGTCCCTGCACTGTGGTGTCTCTGCCAGGGTATGTCCATTTGAGGTGTGGCATTTTTCCGTCCTGAATGATGTAATGTTGCATCATCAGGCTTGATGTCAACCCGACACCTGACATGAGGGCTAGTTGCTGGTTTATCCAGACCTTCATCCTCAAAATTATCAGCAGTGTAGTGAGGAGAATATCGACTACTGTCACCCATTTGTGGCTGCAACTTAATGGGATGTACTTCTTGCATATGAGCCCTGGTTGCTGCATAGGAGGGTTCCCTATGTGGTGATACTTCTGGTCTCCGACGGGAGTCTCTATAATCCCTTTGGAACTCTCTGCCCTTCCTTCCTGAAGATGATGATCCTTCAAGAGACACGGCAGTGAAAGTTGTCTGGACTCGAGGTGCACTTTTTGACCTGGTCCTTCGTTTTTGTTCAGGGACAATTACCTCACTGGCCATATCTGTTGTCACTGGCTGAGGAGTCAACCTGTGACTAAAAATGTCAGGAGCAGAAAAACGGTACCTCTGCCGGTGGCCCAACACATTCCAGGCAACATCTTGGTTGGATGCCTGCCTATCCCCTTTCCTGTATGGAGAATCCATAGGATATTTGTGTGATTTGGGGTACTCCAGTGACTTATAGTCAAAAGTACGGCAGTGTCTCTTATTGTCTTTGCTTTTACCGTCCTCCAGTGTGTTGGAATTTATACTATCACATTGTTTGGAAGATTGTAAGGACTTATAGAGTGAAGAAATGGGGATCACTTTTATGTCTTGATGCACCGTTGATACCAGTATGTCAGGTGGGTCTGTGCGTGTCATCTTAAAGGGATTCCTCTAGTTTTCTCCATCAAGTTGCTTTAATGTTGATGTTGCCTGGAGAAAAACAAAGAATTTCAGTCACATTTTGTGCAAACATTAATAACGAAAATTTATATTAAATTCTGCAAACTATTCAGCCTTCTAGGACTGATCAGTACTACAAATTTAGTCGAGCAAAATTGTACCGCTCTAAATCATGGAATTGAAAAAGGTCATCAAATTTTTTCTCCATTTCAAGATTAACTTTCCTTGTGAACAACTTGGAATAGAGTTGCTGCTGACACTGATGCAGCTAGTGAGATGCCACTTAGGCAACTACTTAACTAATAAGATATTGAGGGTGGCAACAATCAGTTGGGGGGCAGCAGGGAGGGGGCCCCCGTTATCTTCAATCGAATTTCCCACATTGACTAAAACTTAGCAATCCCCAGACCCATGCGTAGCTGTACACACACACACACACACAATGCACAAAGACACATATCTGTCCACATCGACCCGACCCTCCAAAATGCATATGAACACATGCCCTCCCAGAGCCAACACTGGAATGCAGCCAGCCTGGCCCCAGATCACCAGCCAACCAGTATGGGGTCTAAATAGTGAGTATGACTGTATGAGAACTAGAGTGCTATTAAAACTGAGCGGACAGATGCGAGATGAGCAGGTCACCCACTGCCCATAACACGAAGAACCCGGGACCCATGCAAACAGCTTGCATGGGTCCTGGGCCCACTTTTCTTATTCTCTCTTCTTCTGTACACCAGAGCACCGCTGCTTCAGTTTTCAGGCCCCTCTTCTGTGGAACCAGCTTCCAGTTTGGATTCGGGAGACAGACACTATCTCTACTTTTAAGATTAGGCTTAAAACTTTCCTTTTTGCTAAAGCATATAGTTAGGGCTGGACCAGGTGACCCTGAATCCTCCCTTAGCTATGCTGCAATAGACATAGGCTGCTGGGGAATTCCCATGATGCATTGAGTTTTTCCTTTCCAGTCACCTTTCTCACTCACTATGTATTAACAGACCTCTCTGCATTGAATCATATCTGTTATTAACCTCTGTCTCTCTTCCACAGCATGTCTTTTATCCTGTCTTCCTTCTCTCACCCCAACCGGTCGCAGCAGATGGCCCCGCCCCTCCCTGAGCCTGGTTCTGCCGGAGGTTTCTTCCTGTTAAAAGGGAGTTTTTCCTTCCCACTGTTGCCAAAGTGCTTGCTCATAGGGGGTCATATGATTGTTGGGTTTTTCTCTGTATCTATGCAGCACCTTGAGGCGACTTATGTTGTGATTTGGCGCTATATAAATAAAATTGAATTGAATTGAATTGAATGCAGACCACCTCCATGGAACCAGGGGCCTAACCAGAAAATCTGCGACCCCCGCATCAGAGCCCCAGGTTGAGCTCCTGGACCTGCAAAGAAGAGGCAAGCCACCCGGCCTGGGGCCAGCACCCATCTCCAGGCCCCTCCAGGCCCCAGGAATCCGCTAGACACCCATAGCCCTAGAGACCACCCCCAGCCACCTGCAATGCAGGCAGGGAGAGGGCACTACAGTCGACAACTATCACCAACTAAGTAATGTACTTGATCAGTGGGGACCAGAGATAAATAAAAGAAACAAGATGATAACAGTAGATCTATACGTAAAATTCTATATTGAGTTATACAGAATCTGTTTTTTTTAATTATCCTTTCATGATTATAGTTTTAATTAGTGATGTGTAAGGAAGTAAGATGTATATGTGACGTATTTACTTTCCTAGCAAATTCACTTACGTCACCTAAGCTACACAACTACGTGGGGTTGGGATATAGACACTAATTCATATGGATAGGTCCTCATATGGATGGGTCCTGTTCAGCGGTTCTCTGCCAGAACCTATATGACCAGGAACACAAGATCATATAGCATGCATATAGTTATCTGTTGTGTGCATATAGTTATCTGTTGTGTTCACTGTTCAGTGTGTGCATAGTCTGTAAGGCACAGTTGGAGCATCCTTTGTCCTGTGTAGTGTGTTCTATGTATACTTTTGTATTGTATAAGTTGTAAATTGGTGCTTTTAGTCATTTTGAAGGTGTGTAAGCATATTTGTATCTTGAAGTTTTGGTCTGGATTGATGGAAAGACTTCGCTCCCACTTTGTGGTTGGAAAGGAAATTGAATCATCATTTTAATAATAATATTTTTGATAACAATTTGGGGGTACAGGTAGGGCTGGGCGATATGGCCTAAAATTCATATCTCGATATTCTTTAGCTGGATGGCGATATACGATATATATCTCGAAATTTTTTAAACCCATAAAGTAAGAACAAAAAGAGAGTTCTTAGTCAAAGCTGTGTCCCAGATGTTGTTTTTGTGCATAACAAAACGCTCACAATTGTGCAGTCAAAATGTAAGCTAACAGACGCTGAGCATAATAACAAAGCCAGACAGATTTCGCAGCTGCTCTGTTCCCAAGTTCTACTGCGTGACTGACAGCCTTGAGTTTTAAATCCGCTTCGTAACCGTGTCTCTTACAGGTGCCATTTGTGGTCCTTATACGCACACAATACGGTAATATTACGTTGAAGAAGGTATGCATTACTCTGTGAGGCTCCAGACTATGGTAGCCATAATGCTCCAACAATCCATCAAGCGGTGTGGCTTCGTATCTTACCAAAGTCGTACTAAAGCATTTTTGACAGATTGCTACCACATAAAATCGGTTTGCAGTCAGTAAGCACAACCAGAATTCATACATAAGGCACACTGTCGATTTTTGAGAAAATGAAAGGATTTTAGTGTAAGGTTATAGTTCAAAAAATACAGTACACGAGTTTTGTAAGGTAGTTTGTTTCGGGGCAGGAGGCTGGGAGACTTCGCGGTCTGGGATACAGCACTCTTCACACCCTCTTCATTTTGCACTTTATGGCGCTGTTGTAAATAGTGAAAATACTAGTAGTGCTAGCTGCACGGCGTCAACATGTTAATGACGTAACCACTAACCGCAACGCTAACGCGTTGACACTGTGCAGCCCCATGTAAGGGGCGATCCACGGTAACTCATAAATGGAGATTTGCCGCGTTAATACAGTTATGGAGTTAACGTCATTTTAACGAGAGTAACACTGCAGCACTAAAATAGTAATCTCCAAATGTTTTCTTTTTACCGACCAGCTGCTCTTTGATAGCTGCTGTGTCCATCTTGTCGTTACCTGTAGGTGAAGCGATGGGGAGGGGGAGTTGTGTTCAGTGAAGGAGAGAGGCGAGGCCGAGTAAAGCAGCGTAGAGACAAAGGTGGATGAAAGAGAGGCAAAATTGCGGTTCCACTATATCGATATAAACGATATTGTCACATCTCTTATCTCATATAAAAATATATTGATATATTTAAAAACTTGATATATCGCCCCGTCCTAGGTACAGGAATGTAATAATTCATAATCAAGTTCAGTTCATTGGGATTAAATCTTTCCTGTTTGATAGATTTCAATTCCTGATATTCAAGAAACTTACTTTTGCTGATGAATTTCTGAAATGAAACAGAGTTTCTATCTTGAATAACATGCAACGGAAATTTGGTATTTCTACACCACCATTGTGTTTTGGCTTTTGTAGAGTTTTAAGACTTATTTGTGGAAATTCTTCCCATGAGAAATATAGGTAAAGTTTTCCAACATGTAAGACCATTTATAGTAGAGGAATATGGTTCAACTGTACCATGTCTGAGACCCTGGGAGAAAAATAATTATACCTAAATATCTAAATGTTACCTGACTATAGTGACACAGTGGAGGTGTTCTAAAAATTAAAATTCAGAGGCAACTGTTGATTTGCTCCATTTGATGGAGTAGTTTGATATAGATGAATACTTTTCTATTAATGTGATTGTCCTCAGAAGATAGGTTTGTGTGTTACCAAGGACAAATAATACATCATCAGCATATAAGCTTATCTTACGGTTTGTATTTTCTTTTAATATTTACATTTGTGTCGGACTGCTGCTGATAATGACTCAATGAAAATGACAAAAAAGGAAGTGGCAGAGTGAATAGCCCTGTCTGGTGCCCATTTGTAGATTGATCTTACTTTCCAAAGCTCCAAAGTAAGCAATAATCTATTACATTTATTAGTTTGCATGTGTTAGTGGCTGAGTATCTGCTCCTGATAAAACCTGTTTAGTCAGGGTGTATTATAAATGGAGTGATTTTTTTCTTAATCTTCTTGCAAGGGCTTTGCAAAGTATTCTGTGGTCTAGATTTATGTGTGACATTGGGCAGTAGCTGGATGGTAGTCATTAGTCATGTATCTTTGCATGGTTTAAGAAGTAGACTAATGATGGTAGGGTTCTTAAACTTAAGCTGGTTAAACTTAGAGGTGAGGTGGAGGTGACTTGTACCTCGGCTGCAGAAGAGGATGGGGTAGCATCCTCACCTGGGACAGTGCTAGGGGAGCGGATAGCCATCATTTAATCATCATTTAATTGGGGCTGCTGTAGCTCAGTAGGTAGAACAGGTCACCTAGTAATCAGGAGGTTTTCCAGGAACACCCAGTCAAGTCATAAGCAGAAAGAATAAACTGAAAGAATAAACTGTTGAAACAGACAGGCATAACATTACATGGTTTTGAACTACTAATGCTGCTGAGACCAGTCGGGAACAAGTACAACTTATTGCCAGCAATGTGGACCAAGCTCTCACGACAATGGCTTGTAGTAAATACTCTGTACCCTGAAGGATGTGTTTTATGCCTTCAGGTTCACAAAGCACATGTAGACTGGTTGGGAGAACTCTCTGCAGACTCAAATATCCTCAAGAGGAAAAAGAGCTGGTCCAGTGTTCTACTACCAGGAAAAAGACCACCGAAGCTGATGTTCCAATAGGACAAAGTCTCCTTTCTAGTACCTTGGCATTGACCTTCTTAGGGAGGCTGAGTAGTGTGATGCCCCTATAGTTGGAACACTGTTGGTGATCCCCCTTCTTAAAGACAGGAATCACCACCCTGGTTTCCCAAACAAAAGGTTCTGCTCCAGATTTCCACGTGATATCAACCAAGACAGCCCTACAACAAGTAAGGCCTTAAGGAGGTAGATGGCTCCATTCACCTCTGGTTTGTTGGTTACCACCTCAACAGGCACTGTCACAGAGAGCCTGTGAACTTTCAGCACACTGCAGTGTCTTTAATCTATCTGTTGTGTATATTACTACCACATTACTTTAAAAAAAAAAATCATCAATGGAGTTGCTAAAAGCTCCACCTGGAAAAACCTCAGGAACTGCCACACCAGTCTGGGTCATTTTGGACTCCTTTTATAGTAAAGTTCCTTGGTGGTTCGATTCCTTGTTCCTCCATACCAAAAATCCTCGGGCAAGACACTAACCCCCACCTGCTCTCCAATGCATCCATTGGAGTATGAATGCGTATGAATGTATGTTAGTTAGAAAGCACCGACAAAGCATAGACAACAGTGCTTGTGTGAACGGGTGTGTACGGATGAATGTGGCGTGTTGTATAGAGCGCTTTGAGTACTCCAGGAGATTAGAAAAGCGCTATATAAGAATCAGAATCAGTCAACAAACTGCTCGAAATGCGTTGACAGAAACAGTTCAGGTATTTTGAGTAATTCTGCACTCTAGATGCGTCAATTGTGTTAAAATTTTTAATTGCGTTTACCGTGATGTCAGATTAATTTGCGTTAACGCGTTAATTTTGACAGCACTAGTAAAAATACATACTCACATACTCACCCAACATTGAGACACACAGAACGCAGTATACACACTCCCAATACACACTCTGCTCCCAGGTCCAGGCACCAACATGCCCAGAGGGGCAATCTGACCCCAGACCAAGGATATGGTTCCCTTTACTGTGGGGTGGAGACTAGCAGACTGCCCCGGTCCCGCAGCAGCAGGGAAGTCCACCAGCCCAGACACCAACCAGACCTCCTCCTGGCCCCCTGCCCCAGAGAGCAAACAGCGAATGGGGGTGTGAGAAGAGGGAAGAAATTAGCGATGAGGAGGCAAGGAAAGGGGTGGGGGGGAAAGTACCCCCCACCCTGCAGCCAGCCTTCTCGTTGACCCCCATGGGCACACCTGTTCCCCCAAATCCACCAAGGGCAGAGAGCTCAGGTCCATCGAGACCGGGGCTCACAGCAACAGCACTACCATGGCCCACAGAGCCCACATAGCCCATTCGACCCTACTGCAGAGGAAAACTACACCCACCCCAACATTCAGTCAACTCACAGACTACACCTGCAGAGTGTATTCCACAAGAGCAGAAACCACCTGCAAAAGATGGTAACAACCTTCCCGCCATCTAAAGAGGCCCTAGCTCTACAAATGCACCAAAGGCCCCACATCAGTGCCAGGCCCCATTGCATGCACCCACACACAACTCCGGTGATACACCAACCAGGAACCAGGCCCCCAGGCTAGCCAGAACACCAGCTTGGAAACAAAGCACCCACAGAACCCCAAGTCCCCAAGCCTGGCCCGGACCCGCACTGCAATGTCTGCCAGCATAGACCTCCCCGAGCCCTGCTGTATGCAGCCACCATAAACACCACCCAAGAGCCACCAGAGTCCCATCCCAGCCAGCACTACAGCCCCCAGGTCAAGACCCCCAAAAAACCCACTCCTAGAGAACCCCCAGACAGTCTGCTTAGGATTTGCAGAAGGCAGTGAGAGCCATGTGGACTGTGTTCATCTCCATAGTGAAATCATTTAAGTCACTCAGCAAGCAAAGGGGAGGCTGAAATGTTACATTTCAGACATTGATAGTCTTCGCACATCCTGCGCTAAAATGTCTGAAAAAGTGGATAGAAGCAGACAGCGGGGATATAATTGTCAGGTGTATTGTCTTGACAGTGTGCGCAGTTGTTAGAAGATGTAAAACCCATCTTGAACATCCGCTGACCTGTATAGTGCACCCTGTGTAGTATTTTATATTGTAGACTGTGATTTCTAATCAAATTAAATGTTTTTAAACATGTCTGAAGAAGAACATGTCAGAAGTTGTTGTCCAAGCTGACTGATAGATCCGCCTCCTATTTCGCAATAGGAAGTGATATTGATTCATTTATTTAGGAGTGTCCTGTATATTTTAGACAGTAATTTGAGGGGTTTTGAGATTAAGGAATTATACCACACTTGGTGGTGTTTATAATTTGACTTGATTAGGCTTAAATTTATTTTTTACTATAGATTTAATTTTTTAATATTCTAAAAATCTATTCTTGATAATTCCATATTGTTTAGCTAATCTGTCAAATGGTATAAAGTCTGTTTTTTCGATTATTCATAACTGTTCAAAGTATTTAATTCGTTTACAACTCAAATCTGCAAAGTTTATCATATCATTGTTCTGTAGTATGTCAGGGTTGTTCCAAATGGGTGTTCGAAGACCATGGGATCAATGAAGACTCAGTCATTTTTAGAAACTCCCACCATGCTGTTAGAGAGGAGCTGATATTGATGCTTTTAAAGCAATGAGCTATCATCATTGAACTACCGTTCATTAGCTCAATGATGATTGAGCTAATGAACGGTAGGATTTAAATCTCTACATTTTCCATAGTTCCAGTTCTACATCCACTACTCACTCCACCACACCAATCTTAGAACTGAAGAAGCTTCTCAGATGAGAGGTGAAACATCTTCAAGAAACTAAAAGAAGTCCAGATGTTTTTCTTTCCAAGCTACTTAGACTACCTAGACATTTTTTGTTCTGTACTGTCAAATGTTTGAGGCATGGAAGCCTTGAAAATCTAAATTATAATACAGTATTAAAAACTGAAGTTGTTATACATGTGTACTTGATTTTTTTTTATTGCGGTATTAAAAAATATATCACATATACCAAAATACTTATAACTACAGAAGAAGGTAAGAAGACTTTTAAACTGATACAGGAATTCTGTTCAGGAGCAGTATATGGGAGGCTGTGTGTGAAACTCCTTCATCAAAGCTTTTCAGTTGTGCCAACACGCCTAACACAGTTTTTGGTTCAGTAAAAACTACTACTTTCATATTAAATGTTCAAATGGACAGATCTGACCAAAAGATGACATTGGGAACAGATGAAATATTTCATGGTAAAAAATAAGATGGAAACATAACAGTGAGAATATGGCATATACTTTATACAGCAGTAAGAAATTACAGCAACAGCAAAAAATTATATACTGTAACAGGCTTCAAAATATAAGCCCGTTGTTCCTGGGAAAATTTGATCTTTTGAAAACATCTCCCAGTGATCTTTTTAAAATAACACACTTATCATGATAATTTAATGCTTGCTAAAGAACCAATACCAAGGAAAAGCAACAAGCAGAAGGGATTTGTTTGGGCCAAGAAACACAAGGAATGGACATTAGACCAGTGGAAATCTGTGCTTTGGTCTGATGAGTCCAAATTTGAGATCTTTGGTTCTACCCGCAGTGTCTTTGGTCTCTACATGCATAGTTCCTGTCATTAAGTATGAAGGATGAGGTGTGATGGTGTAGGGGTGCTTTGGTGGTGACACTGTTGGGGAATTTATTCAACACCGAAGGGACACTGAACCAGCATGGCTACCACAGCATCCTGCAGCAGCGTGCCATCCCATCCCAAACACACCTCCAGCCTGTGTAAGGGCTATTTGACCATGAGGGAGAGTGATGGAATGCTGCATCAGATGGCCTGACCTCCACAGTCATCTGACCTAAACCTAATCGAGAAGGTTTGGGAGGTGATGGACCACAGAAAACAGCCAACAAGATCTTGGAAAACCATTTCATGAAGGACATTGAGAGAATGTTAGAGTGTGCAAAGCAGTAATCAAGGCAAAGAGTGGCTGTTTTGGATAATATAAAATACAAAACATGTTTTAAGTTATTTCACACTTTTTGTTTACTACATAATTCCATATGTGCTTCTTCACAGTTTTGATGCCTTCAGTGATAATCTAAAATGTAAATAGTCATTTAATTAAAGAAAAAACATTAAATGAAAAGGTGTGTCCAAATTTTTGACTGTTAGTGTATGCTCGTATCCAGACAACATCTTTTGCAGGGAAGGAATTGTGTATTTCAGCAAGATAATGCTAAACCAAATACTATATCAATTACACGTAAAATTCATAGTAGAAGATTTCAGGGCTTTCACCATATGCATGTTCAGTTATGATTCTCTTTTAGATACTAAATCATCACACAAAAAGACATATCTCAGCTTGTCTTGTTGTTGCATGTACGAGGGAAAGGCAATAGCAATGACATCCTAATATAACATTTTTATATCAAGTAAAATTTTAGTCCACGGACAACATGATATGGCATAGCCCTAATGAAAAGCAAAAATCTAACTTCATCCCCTCCCAAACTGAAACAAAATAAAAGTAACTAGGACAAACTTATATGACAGCTGGATGTGTGGTTCATTCATTCTCTGTTTGGATTGTGTATAGAGTGTTTTGTTTTGACGAACATATGAAATTTCAAGACCAAAGTTCAACCCAAGACACACTGTACAGCAGACTTGAAGGCTCCATCTCTTTACTTGTTCTCAATCCAGGTGGAGCAGTCTCTGGTATCTTGTGTGTCAGCCCCATAACTGAACTATTACAAGCAAGCTGATTCCTCACCTCTCAAATGCCCTTTTCTTCTCACTTTCCTGCATCCATTGGCAGACAAATGATGTGTGTAGATGATTGACAGTGTGCTGGATCAATGTTTTTTGGTGCAGTTTCCTCACAATATGTCTATTGTTCTTCTTAGACACCTCTGTATGTGGCCTCTCTGTGGCCACATGCCAACCCTATTGCATTACAGCAGAAATCTGACTTTACTGGTCTAAAGTGGTAAAATTATTAGTTTGTATTGACCATTTGATAATGGACCAATTAATATGGGAGGCAATAAAGCAATGATGGGTATTGATGGGTGCAATGATAGGCATTTGCCAGTATTTTTGACATCTGTGTATGAGGGCATACATAGTGCTGAGGGCTAGCACTAGCATTTTTTTTAAATAAAATGAACTCTCGTCTCAGAGCCGTGAATCAAGCGTGAATAAACGTCGCATGGGATCGCTGGGGTAGCTAATACTGCGCAGGCTACTATCCTGATTGCTGCAGCACATCCTGCAGCTCCTGCTGCTGCCTGGAGCCTGAATCCTTAAGAGGATGATGTCAGTGTTCGATGATGGGAACACATTAGCCTATCGTCAGCCAGCAGAAAGCACAAAAAAAGTGGCCAAATGAATAATACAAAGAACCAATACCCCATCTATGCTCAGAACATGCAATGCTCTGCGAGCTTCGAGTGATTACAAGCAGTTTAATTATTAGACCATAGATCCGAGAACAAGGTGTACGGTCTGCATGTTGTTCGGCCTGTATTACCGTCGCGGTGTTGTGAAATTAAGCAGAGATTTGCGAGGGGGAGACGATCCAAACGTGCCTGCGTGCATAATAGCGGACAGCGCGATACCGTAAATCAAAAGCTGCATCTTACCGCATCAGTTCGGATTCCCAGCTTGTGCTTATCCATTTTCTGTTAGGGACGTGACACGAGGGAGTGTGATAGTGGTTTCTCAGTGACGACATCGAACAT
The DNA here is from genome assembly GCF_000239375.1 of Pundamilia nyererei. Classification (NCBI taxonomy): domain Eukaryota; kingdom Metazoa; phylum Chordata; class Actinopteri; order Cichliformes; family Cichlidae; genus Pundamilia; species Pundamilia nyererei. Next base: position 13,439 of record NW_005187736.1, on the reverse strand, counting down.
GTGCAAAAGGCAAAGCTGCTCCTTATTGGTCAGAATCTTTAGATTTTTTTTCCTCCTCCTCCCTACTCGGTAGATTGCTGCGTTACCGTGCTGCAACATCCACACGTATGTCGCCGCAACCCGTGCTCCGTCCCCCCTCCCGCTTTCTCTCTCGTGCTCTCTCTCCCTCCATTGCGCCTGTACCACTGACAGCAACACGCCTGAAACCACCCCTTCCAATGAGGCTGAGTGCCTCAGCCTTTCGCCTGACTGCAATGACCATGTACAAAAGAAGCAAAGCTCTGGCGCACATTTACACCGCGGTTCTAAATTATTATGCAAATGACATTTTTCTCTGATTTTCCTAAATAGTCGATCCAAGTGACAGTCAGCATAATTTTCGAGTCATCAAGCATTAGAGTATAATTGGAATGTTACTGAACAAACATCCCAGTGAAAACGGTATGTTTTTCAAAAATAACACACTTAAAATGCACAAATTATGATGCACAGCAGATGTTTCAAAACATTTCATAGGTTGTAAAGAACTGAAAATGGTAATTTGTTAAATTTGCAGCATTAGGAGATCATATTTACTGAAATCAAAAGCTTTTTCAATCAAAAACATCTTAAGAGGTCAAGTTACATATTAACATAGGACCCTTTATTTGATAGCAGTTTCGTAATTCTTGCATCCATGGAACTTGTACGTTTTTTGGAGAGTTTCTGCTTGAATGTCTTTGCAGGATGTCAGAATAGCCTCCCAGAGCTCTTGTTTGGATGTGAACTGCCTCCCACCCTCATAGATCTTTTGCTTGAGAATGCTCCAAAGGTTCTCAATAGGATTGAGGTCAGGGGAGGATGGGGGCCACACCATGAGTTTTTCTCCTTTTATGCCAATAGCAGCCAATGATGCAGAGGTATTCCTTGCAGCATGAGATAGTATTCCTTGCAGCATCCTCATGCATGATGATTTTGTTGCAGAAAGAACGGTCTTTTATATTGTACCATGGAAGAAAGTGGTCGGTCAGAAAGTCCACATACTTTGCAGAGGTCAATTTCACACCTTCAGGGAGCCTAAAGGGGCTGACCAGCTTGGAATCCACATGATTCCGGCCGAAAACATGACTCCACCACGTAATTACTGACATCACAGCCTTTTTGGGACATGGTGGCCATCCAACAACCATCCACTACTCTTCCATCTGGACCATCCAGGGTTGCACAGCACTCATCAGTGAACAAGACTGTTTGAAAACTGTTCTTCATGTAGTTCTGGGCCCACTGCAGCCGTTTCTGCTTGTGAGCACTGGTTAGGGGTGGCCGAGTAGAAGGTTTATGCATAACTGCAAGCCTCTGGAGGGTCCTACACCTTGACGTTCGTGGGACTCCAGAGGCACCAGCAGCTTCAAATATCTGTTTGCTGCTTTGTAATGGCCTTTTAGCAGCTGCTCTCTTAATCCAATGTATTTGTCTGGCAGAAACCTTCCTCATTGTGCCTTTATCTGCTCGAGCCCATGTTTGCTGTGGCTCAGCCACAAATCTCTTAACAGTACAATAATGTGGAACACCCTTTCATTTCATTGGGCTCACCTGCCAAGCTAATTATCACAGGTGTCCGAGATTGATTTTAGTAATCCAAAGAGCCCTGAGACACAATGCCATCCATGAGTGTAATTGAAAAATAACATTTTTAATCTTCATAACACTTAAATACAATTTGCATAATAATTTGGAACACAGTTTACATTCACATCAATTAATGAGATTTATTAATTTTCTTGCCATCACCTGACTGTAATAACAACAGCAGCAACAATTAAGGAGTGCTGTGTTTTTCATCCTTAGCACATCTCACCCTCAACGTCGCAAAGACAAAGGAGTTGATAGTGGACTTCCGGAGGTGCAGAGAAGTACACACCCCCATCACCATCAACGGCGCTGCTGTGGAGAGAGTGAGCAGCTTCCGGTTCCTTGGTGTACATCTGGCTGAGGATCTTACGTGGTCAGTACACAC
>NW_005187736.1:0-2249 GCF_000239375.1 Pundamilia nyererei | reverse complement strand
TTTGGAAATCCATGACATTAGTAAAAATATTGTCAATAATAGTGGCGCTATGTGATGTTATTCTGCTTGGCTTTGTTATTGTTGGATATAGTGATAAGCTGTACATCGTGTCAGTAAAGTCATCAATGGCTTTTAACCATAAACTTTTCTTTTCTTCAGAAGGTTACAGGGGTTTTATTATAAACATAGCTAAGCCTTTTTCTAATTTGGCAGAATCTGTGAAAGTTGAAATTTCTTCAGTACTGAATGACACAAAATAGGCTTTCTTGTCAGAGGGCATTTTTGGGAAAGGGAAAACTGCTGCAAGTGCACATTCAGGCCTGTGAGACTGAACTAGACACTCAGACACTGAACCATGGCTCTGTGGTACATGCAGACATTTCTGCATCTCTGCCATTCAAAGAAACTTTTATCTTATGAAATATTCAATAGTGGACTGTGATTTTAGGCTTTTTTAAGGCTGCAATTTTCATTCAGTGTTTTCTTAAAAGCCTTATATTTATGCATTTACTATGAGGTTGAAGGCCTGTTAAAGTTTTAAACCTTTTGTCCTCCACAATGGAAAATGGCTGAAAATAATTTCCCTGCCTCTCTGTGTACCTGGCCTGTACTACTACACTTGATGTCTTCGTAGTGTCTTTCCCCCTTCCTTCTTTCACATAATGATCACAGTCTGTCTTTGCATGTGATTGGCTGCATGGTGTGACCATAAAAATAAAGTCCCAGCCTTGCCTGCATGGATTCTCAGCAGGGCTGAACATTCAGCTCCCGCATACCAATGGGCCATTAATAACTGGCATATGAAATTGTCTCACAGGCGGATATAATTGTGTCATCTGGCTCGCTGGCCATGCGTTTGACACCCCTGGTTAAAAGAAAATGATGAGTATTGCATATTTTGGGTGGGTCTTGCATATAAGTATAATATAATAGCTTTACAATTCAATTTTGTTTAATTTGGCTTCAGCCAGAGGTTCCACACTGTCTGGTTTGTCTCCGCCAGCGTTTTCCACACCATCTGATTTGTCTCTGCTGGAGGTCGTCGTGCCATCTGGTCCAGCTCCATCTCCGCCAGACGTCAGCACACCTGCTGGCTCCTCCAGGTCCTGCACGGCCTGCAAGGCCACATCCATCCACCAAGTCATGTGGTCGACCTCAGGACCTGCTTCACCTGCGCCGCCGCTGCTTCCCACGCAGTCGGCCTCTGGATCTGTTTCGGCACTGCCTTCTTCCATGTGATCGGCCTCTGGAACTGTTTTGGCACAGCCCCCTTCCATGCGGTCTGCCTCCTGAAATTTTGGTTCTTTGTTTTGGACTGTTTTCATTTGTTCTGTGTAAATCTGTTAAATCTGTGCATGTGATAGAAACAGAGAAAGGTAATGATGCACCCGTGTTCCTTGGTTCTGTAGATACAGGCTCAGATCCTTGGTCAGTCCTTACTATCAGAAACCACAAAGTTAGATGTCTCTGTTATCCCAGCCCAGATGTATTACTGCATAAACTAATATGTGACAGAGTTATGTAAAGCAGATAGACCAGGTGGTACTCCACTTGATGTGTTGGGTATGTGAAGAGAAACATTATGCAAAGGTGAACAAGAAATACAAGAAAATGTGTTTATTATGAAAGATTTTCACATAGCGTTGTTAAGCAGGCCAGTAATTGTCAAGGGTGTGCACCTTGTGTGTAGAGCAGACAGCATAGACGTGAATGTGTTGAATGAGAACTACCCAAAGCTGGGTCAGGGACTGGGTTTAATGCAGCAACCTTATACTACTAAGTTGAAACCCAATGCTGTGCCTTTTTCCCTAGCCAAGATGGGTCCCCATCCCTTTGTTAGAAAAAGTGAAACAGGAACTGGATGGAATGGATTCCATGGAAGTAATCAGCAGAGTCGAAGAACCAACAGGTCACTGTGCCAACAAAAAATGACTCAGTTTGCATTTTATGTTGACGTTACTCACCTCAATGAAGCAGTGTGCAGAAAAAAGTCCTGCCTTCGGTTGAACAGGCACTTGGATCCGTGGCTGGAGCAAAAGTCTTCAGTAAGTTGGATGCAAATAGAGGCTTCTGGCAGGTTCCATTGTCACCAGAGTCAGCACACTACACAACGTTCATTACCCTCTACCAGAGGCCTGGGAGCTTGAGGGTCCTGCGCAGTATCTTAGTTGTTCCCAGGACTGCGCTCTTCTGGACAGAGATCTCCGATGTTATTCCCGGGATCTGCTGGAGCCACTCGCCTAGCTTGG
>NW_005187735.1:500068-515475 GCF_000239375.1 Pundamilia nyererei | reverse complement strand
GCCCCTTTGTCAAATGTTAGAACTCAATGTGGCCCACGAATCAAAAAGTTTGCCCACCCCTGGTCTAGACACTGATGTACAATACTGATGTTGTTGCCACAGGATGGTTAGTTGACAGGAAAATGGCATAAGCACTTAGAAACATTGCTTTTTTATAGGAATATGACCCATTGGCAAACAGTTGAGTCGTCCCCCATAGCAAACAGACAAATTACAACATGTTGGCAACTTGTCTATGTTAACAGAATAGTCCGCAAGTACCAGTCTGTGTGAGAGTGACTGCAGCAATTGTTTGAAGACACGTCTCCATCTCCACCAGGAGATGTATGCAACCCTTTGGGTGATGTTATTTTAATAAAACACAGGGTTTTAACTTTTCTGTTTCACAATAATTTAAAAAGATAAAGGCAACAATTTAGAATTTTTGAATGCAATGCAGCAGGAAACAGACAAACTCTCAAAGGTTATAATCTCACAGAGAAAAAGCCAGAAAATATAAAATGAGTTTGTGGTTCATGCAGGGGTTTTTCTCTGGCATTTCTTGCTGTAATTTCTAACTGTGATCTCCCAGGGCTGGATTCAGATGATGTTTTCTGCTCATGCCAGGAACTATGAAGAATTAGAAAAAAAAATCCTTCATGTTTTTCTGTGTTCTATACTCAGCTACTTTGATACATGTGTGATGGTTACACCTATGATTAGGTCTCGCAAGCGTTTGCTTTATTTTCATACCAAGATGCTTTACACAGAGTTTGTAATTATACAGCAAAAATAAATTCATAAATGATACATGGTAAAGTCAGACATTCCTTAATCATTCTGACCGAGCACTTAAAGCTTCTCCCCCTCAGACAAGATCTGGGCTACACCGTGTTTAACTTCTCCATTGAAATATCCATGTCAGCACAGTACAAACTCACACCAAACTCAAGAACTCAGGTATTAGAAACATTTCATTCTGATGATTATATTCTCATTCATCTGATTAGATTTTGATTAGATCTATTTTTGTTTCTGAGCAGATTTAAGCATGATTCATTATTAGCATAATCACATACAGATAAAATGCTGTAGCACTTTGTATCACTTTAAATAAAAAAGCTGGATATTAAGTCCTTTGATCCTCTCTCAGATGTAACGAAAGATAAGCTGGGGGACTTCCCACCCCTCTCAACACTTTCAATCTGTCACTGAAAGCAAAAAACTGAAACGAAATGCCATAATTGTGTCTTCCCTGTCACAAGGAAGTTACTGCCCCAGTTTTTTTCTCATGTGAATGAGCTTTTCCTCATAACCCACCTTTTCTACCGTTTGGTCTCACTGATTATGTTGCAATTCATATATGTAATGTGTTTCAAACCTACAATATTACTCTTAGAGACTTTGGTAATCTTTGCGTTTAGTTTGTTAAAAGTTGCTGTACATCTGCAGGCCACTTTGGAACCCACCTCAAGCCACAGATGCCTGCTCCATGTTCTGCTGGGGTCTGTTCTCCATACCAAAGACAAATATAAATTATGCACAGAGTAAAAAAAAACAAAAAAACAACCTTCTCCTGGTTGAACTGAATGACTTAGCAATAACCCACACACATACACAAAAAAGGAAAAACAACACCAGATTAAAAGTGTTGGTTTGGTTTTGAGATGAACAAAGCTAGACTTGGATCGTAGAGAGCATTTGTTTTACTTTGACCACCCGCCGTAAGTTTATTAAACACTGCACAAGTGATTTTAGTAAGGTACTGCTACATTTTTCCATTACAGCTAAAATTACTCATGACACAGATTCAGTGCAGTTTGTCTCGGCTCCAGCACAGACGCTGTGCCTGCCACCCACAAACACACATTTAGAAAATTAAAAATGTGTCATTGAGTTTCATATTTTAGTTCCATATTGCATACAGTGCATCCATGACAAATCAGAGCCCAGCTTACCCCTCCTTTCCCTCTTAATTAGTTTTAGAAATAAAAAAAGGTCCATTTATCACAAGATTTTTGGCCTCAGCAGACTTTTCATCTCTGGAGAAACATGGCAGGGAGAGATATAATGAAATGTCTTGTGTACAATCAAAATCATCTCTTCTACCCACAGGGTGGAGATTTGAGCCTGGTGCTACAGCCAAGGAAATCGTAGAAAAAGAGGCTGGAGCAAAGACTTCAAAGCTCAGTGTGAGTGTGTGTTGTGTTGGCAAGGTTTAATTTGAGTGAAGATGTGAACTCAGCAGGGAGTCCTCTGATGACTTAACCCAGCTTTTCATCTCTTCTACAGTGACACGGCCTTCCAGCGCTCAAAGGCCATATCCACATTCAGCTTTAAAGCAGTGACTTCATCTCACCGTCCATATTAAAACAGTGCTGCCCTTGTGGATTTCAGCAGCAAAGAACTGCTAGAGCTTGTTGCCTGACCTGGAAGAGGGCACGTGTGGCTGTGTGCAGATTGACTGACTGATAGATCTGCTGCTTGTGAACGTCAAGCACCTGCATTTTAGCAGCTGTCTGACCAACTGTATAGTAAATGACTTCACACTGCACATTATGAATCAGTGTGTCATTCTTTAAGAAGTGATTTTATATTTTTTGCTTGTTTTGGCATCTTTCACAGATTAACTGGTGTGTTCCTGTAGAGGTTTTATTTAGATTCGTTACCAGCCAGAACACACTCAGACACATACATGCACACAGGAAAATGAGCTCACAATGTGACAGTACAAACTCTTGCTTGTAGTTATTGCGGTTATTCTTGTTGTATCGACTGATTGGAAGATTTTACTACCCTTGTTTTTTAAATATGTGTTCATAAAAATATAACAGCGGTTGTCCAAATTTGCTGATTGAAGATCTGGTGTCAGTAGTCCAAAACCTTTGACGCTAGTTTAGATGAATTGCAAAGGAACAATAGTCATGTAAGAAAGAATGTTTTCACCAAACTCTATGCAGTCCTGCGAAAAACTAACTACACCTTATGATTCAATATCTTGCAGATCCTCGTTGAGCAGTAGTACCCTGAAATAATTGCTGGCCCACTCTTCTTTACATCATTGCTTCAGTTCTTTTACAAACATTTCTTTCTGCACAGGTCACACTACAGCATTTCAATTCTCAATTGAGTTGAGGTCTGAACTTTGATTAATATATTGTAAAACCTTGATTCTTTCCCTTTTCAACTGTGATGTATGTCTACGATCTGTGCTGCACGACCCAAATAAATGAGTGCAAGGTCACCAGGGCCTGTGGCTTCAAAACAAGCCCAAATCATCACTCTTCCACCACCATGCATTGCAGTTGGTATGAGGTGCTTGTGCTGACATACTGCGTTTGGTTTTCATCAAACACGGTGCTGTGCACCATAGCTAAACATCACTACTTTGGCCACATCTGTCCTAAGTCTTTCTAGAAGTCTGATTTATTCAGATGCTGCTGTGCAAAGCTAAAAGCTGTCAAAATTTCAGAGGTGAACACACTCACTGATAATGAATTAATGAAGAGCATTTGATTATTAGCACCTGGCTGTTACTTAGTTGCTATGGATACAGTAAGCATGAACTTGCATAACTATCATTAAATAAATAGATTTGTTGATCTTAAACATGGGCAGCACAAAACACAGGATGGTTTGAAGTCCCATTATAAAGCCTCAAGCTGAGTGTTTTCGACTTGTGATTGGCAAGCCATTAGCCAATGAGCCGGCATAGTTTACTGGGATAAGAGAACAAGGAAGCTGAGGGTCGTAGACTTCTATAAAACTGGAAGGCTTTCTGCAACCCACTGCTGGTCATTAGGAAGAATGCAAGTTTAAGGCTTTTCCATGTTGGCTTCAGTTTTCAGACCCATAAACTTCATCCATCTTCTATACCATCTATGATTTAAACTTGTATCATCTGGCATGTTATTGTAAACCTATTCAACAGTTGATTGGTCAAGCTTTGACTATAGGACACACTCATTCTTTTTTAGTTCCATTTTGGGTCTCGACCAACTCAGTGTGAGTGTGTAAAATATCTAACTCCTTATCTGTTTCGTGTCCTTCTACAATCTCAACTGGTCTCTGTCCTCTGACCTGACTGATGTTTGATTTTCTCAACTTCAGAGCAGGGTAGCTGAAAGACGACAAAGTGCCCACATTAAACGTCTTTTCTTTTTAAATGCATTTGGAAGACTTCTACCTTGTTAAAAAACTAAAACAGGGTAATCTTCAAATGTTAACCATGTGTGAATGTTCCTCCAGTTTTTTGTTTTTACTTGACCAGAGTTTGAATCATCATGTGTTGTTTTCCATCAACATAGTCAAAAGCATTTTAACCTGCTGTCAAGAAACACCCACTCAGGTAATCAACCTGCCATTACAGCCAGCGTGGGTGACTCTGACAGAACCTGCAATCAGAGAGCGCTCGCTCAGTCGTTACAGGCCCAACACAAATGGAAATATGCTTACAAAATTATTATTATTTAAACACCAGAATGATCCTGCTGCATACCAAGCAGAATTGTTAGAAAATGGCATCAAACAAGGACCATAGTTTAAAGCACCATTCAGATGGGACTGAGATTACACAGGTAAACATTAGAAAACATATTCCCTGTTGTTTGTGATTTAACTCATTCTGAGAACATTTTTAACCTCAGCAAAATTACAGAAAAGGGTACGTAACACTAAAACAAAAAAACAAACAAGTAAAAAAGTCTTTTTTCTCCTCCTACTGACAGTAATCTGTACATTCATGAATAGAGGCTGTACAGCGTGGGTAATTCGATAAATTTAGAGTGAATATTAGTTGTTTTCTGTAACTGTGACTTACTTGGTGTCATTTGTCCTCTGTTTTCCAGAGCAGTGCAGAATCTTTTTTATTTTTTCTGGCAAAGTCTAATCCTCTGGTATCCTTTGTAACCAGTGGTTTGCACCTTGTTGTAAACCCTCTGCATTTCCACTCATGAAGGTGTCTCTTGACAATGAGCCACCTGCAGTTGCGACAGCTGTTGACTGGGCTGTTTGTCGTGGAAGGTTTTATCTTAACCCAGGAAAGAATTCTGCAATCGTCCAATTCATTGGTCTTCCAGACCTTTTGATGTTGCTAAGCTCACCAGTGCATTGATCCTATCCAACACTGATTTGGCCACTCTTTTTGGTATACTTGGAATCAGTTCGACAAAGACTAACAAGGGAACAGGTTTTACCTCTCCAAACCGCTTGATCAAACCAACACTCATCTAGAATGTCATCTCTGCGTTTTGCAGTTGTCCTGCTGGTTTGTTCAGGTGGTGGCCTCCAGCGAGCACTGAAGCAGTTTGCAGCAGAATGTGAGGCGGCAGGAACAAGAATTGGGACCTCCAAATCTGAGGCCATGGTCCTCAGCTGAAAAAGGGTGGAGTGCCCACTCCGGGTCAGGAACAAGTTGCTGCCCCATGTGGAGGAGTTGAAATATCTCGGGGTCTTCTTCGCGAGTGAGGGGGGAGGGGAGATTAACAGACAGTTTGCAGCCACGCCTGCAGTGATGTGGATTGTGTTCCAGTCCGTCATGGTAGACAGAGCTGAGCGTAAAAGAGAAGCTCACCATTTACCGGTCCATCTACGACCCTACCCTCACCGATGGTCATGAGCTTATGTAGTGACTGAAAGTACGAGATGGCAGATATCAGCAGAAGCAAGCTTTCTTCAAAGGGTGGCTGGACTCTCCCTTAGAGAAAGTGGTGAGTTCACTCATCTGAGTAGGGCTCAGAATAGAGCCTCTCCACATCGAAAGGAGCCAGCCTAGTAGGATGCCTCTGGCTGTAGGTGTTCCTGGCACACCGAGGACCTCCTTCCAAACTAAGCTTGAGGTGGTGGCTGGTGAGAGGGAAGTCTGGGCCTCTCTGCTTAGGCTGCAGTCTCTGTGATCCATGCCCCGGATAAGCAGAAGAAATGGGTGGAGGCCTGGATGCATGAATAGTATTCTCCACTATCTCACAAGACTATTACAGGTTCTTGATTTCAAACTCATACAAAACATTAAACAGTTGCTCTTTAACAGGAAACTAAATAAAGGCTTCTGAGGCTTTATGGTGCCACTACATTCAGCACGAATTAGGCATTTTTTGGTAAGAAGATTAAACCAAAATAAATGCTCAGCTTTGTACAGCGTCCAAGACAAAACACACCGGAGACAAGAAATTCAACCAGGGAAAAGTTGGTGTTCTCTGTATTTATTCTTTTCTTTTTCTTCCTTTGCTGTGCTCTTTGTGAGGAGCATAAATATTTTACAGAGCGAGAACATCAGTCTGGTTATTTACAAGATAAAATAAATGACGTACAACTCACAATGTCGGCTTGTGTTTGGAGAGCTGGAGGAGGAGGAGTAAAGGGAAGGAGGAAAAAAAACCTACAGCCGTTTTACAGTTTGACTTTGAGTACCCCAACCTCGACTCTGACTTCACAAACAGAAACAAAAAAAAGGAGCTAATAGACTGTGGCGCGATGGCACGACTGAACACACGGGAGCAGCAACTGCAGAGGTCTAAACCAGTGAATTATTCCATAGAGAGAATAAAGCAGATAAATAAAGAGCGACACAAAATTCCAGTGTCTTCAGCAGTCATCAGTCCATTTCTGGTGACTTTCATGCTCCAAGAGGGGGGAAAAATTATTATGGCAGTAGTTCATTTAACAAGAAAGTTGCCTACAACGACCACTTTGAACACGGTGATAAACCTGCAATCGGAACCAGTGACTTTTCTGTCCTCTTCAGTTTGAGCTCAACAGGAAAAACTTGTGACTTGTGAACGTCAACCTTCAGACTTCCTGGCTGCCCCCTTTAGACAGTATAAGCAAGTACTGTTTGGATGACAGTGGAAGTGCTTGCGTCCTCCTGTTTTGTGCAGTTTCAATTTGGAAAATAATCTCAATATTAAAACACGAAGACTGCAACTGAGAACCTTTTTCATTTTCTGTTTAATTATTTTCACACTGCCCGGGAATACTTCAAATTCCTTATTTGGATTAATTAGCAGCTCAAAACAAAGATCTTAAAAGTATTGTCATGAAAGACATCAAAACAACGGCCTTTTTGATTTTCAGATGGTCACAAGATGTGAACTCCATCTGGTGTAAACCTGGCAGGTAAGCAGGAGCAGTTTCCATGGGAACAGGAACGTACACCAAGCTCTCTTGATTTACCTTTGAGATCATTCAACTTTTGATCTCCATGTTCCTTCCTGGCAAAACTTGAGGTGCCCAACACAAACACTGAATAATTCATTTATTTTAAAAAAGAAAGTTAGCTGTGATGTATCACCTGTGTTCAACATACCCACACACGAGCTCCACCACAGCTGGGGCACAGCCCAAACGCCAGGCCCGCTCATCAATACTCGCTCAGATCCTGACGTCGATCGATACGCCCACAGGTCTGGTGTCTAATAATTCAGGCAAACAAATGCGACTCGTTCAAACCCGGGTTAAACCGGATTGAGCCGTTCAAACCTTCAGGTAAAGTCAGAGATGAACCCGAAGACCGTCCGTGCCGAGTGTGCAGTTTTGAAAGGAGGAAACATCTGCTGTGTCAGGAGTAATGAAGGAGGCTGAGGAACTCATGCCTACAGGAGGTACAGAAATAACACTGAGGCCTGCATGGAAATTAAACCCCACCAATATTAAATCAATGCTGCTGATTCTCCATTAAGGAGAAAACTGAGGTTGTTTCCTCATGCCAGTGTCAAGCTTGCCAGCATGTTGTTTGTGTGTTTGTAGCTCTTCACTCACACACAAAGAAAATCGTGAATGGAGGAATACATTCCTATTTAGAGATTGAAAGGCACTCGTGCTAAACCGCGTAATGGACAGCACTAGTGGGTCCCAACTCACAAGCATTCAGCTGAAAACAGGAAATGATCCAACTCAAAAGAGCCCCAACCTGAACACCGAGTAACAAGACAAAGCTACTGTTTTTATTCTATTATTGTTTCAAAGTAGGTCAAAGGAAGTGTTCGCAACAAGTACCAAAGAAGACAGAAAGGCTCACCGCGAGTCTCCCTCTCAGGGTGGAAGAGAGCGAAAAAGAACGAGGAGGAGAAGGAGGAGGTTTGTGCGTATCGACTCAAGTGCAACTTAAGGGTATTCTCTGGGTTTGAGACTTTGAGTAAAGGGGGGTGGGGGGGGTGGGGGGGCTGTTCAGAGTCGTGTCATTGTGCCACAGAGCCAGAAACAGGTTCAACAAAGGGCTAACCTAATGTGTCTTCTCTCTAGCTCATGTTGCTGTTTGATTGGGTAGTGGAGTGGCGTGTTGTTGATAGGCTGACCCAGGGGTGTGAGAGAGGAAGTGCTTGGAGGAAGAGATCTGGAAGGTTGGGTTTCTTAGATGGGCAGCTGGAAAGTGATGTCCACTTGAGCTTCCTTTGCAAGGGAGACGATTTCAGAAAGCTTTACAACCTGTGGACAGAGGAGAGTGGGCTCATGAAATAAAATTTAACATAACATACTTTTACAATTGACCTTTATTTAACCAATAAACCCGTGTTTTAAAAAGGAGACCTTTTTTTAAGACAGTCAATACAGAACAGATGACACAAATGATACAGGTCTCTGAAGTCATGCAACTGTTTCAATGGGATCCCAATCCTCCTCCTGACTGTGCTTGAAAAGTCTGAAATTCAGGTGTTATGCAGGTATTCTGCTTTCAATTTAGGATTGAGACATAGTGCACTTCAGGTTTGACAGCTGACATCCCCATCACTCACAGCAGTCATGCTTCACTTCACATCATTACTACCAACTTAGCCGCTGACGTTCTACGTTTCTAAAACTTTTTCTAGAACTTTTACCGTGGGAGTGGGCCGCCCAAGTGTCATCTAGAAGACGCATATTTTTCTCTCGACACACGCACACCTCAAACTCTACTTGAACAGTCACAGAGCAGCTGCACATGTTAATCAGCTGATTGCACATGTGCAGTCTTGTTCTTGTGTTTTGTGCACTGAGACACACGCTGCAGTTTCATGCCATATCATGTCATACTTGTCTAGTAATTTTCTCCAAAATCATATTAATTCTAAAGTTTAAAAAATATTTTTTTAGTTATTTTGGCAGAACAAAAATACCAAACACGACAACTACTAATACAGGTGACTGATACACGTTTCTTTTCCTAATCTAACAACAAGGACTCTCCACTCACAACAATCTAAAGGGTTTTCATTCTTTCTCATCTTTCCTGAAAATCTTTTGTATTCTAACTGCAGAAGAACAGAACAAAGGCTTTCATTTCCTCGCTAACTCACATATCTAACAAAGCTGATCCTGCTCATCACTAATATCCTGTTTTTAGATCAAATACAACCATTTTCCACATATATAATCATTACATGAAAGCTGGAATCAGTCCACTTTTAAGCAATTAATCAAGCAGCTTAATTGGATGTGAAAAGTGTTTAGAACAGAGTAAGATTTAATAAAATGTCATCAAACTGCCTCCCGGCACACCTGCTCCCCAACCCTGTTCTCACATACGCTTTCACACTGTTGCTGCTTTCTGGTTACTTTGTGCTATAAATGTAAAGTGACGTTTTTCCTCACATTGGATCTCTCACACACTCACACACACACACACACACACACACCCTCCACCTCCTCACATACAGCGACACATCTAAAGGCAGGTACATGTCAGCTCTGCTCTCCCCATTCATGACGTGAGCATTTGAGTTGAACGTGGGTCTTTGTGCGTACCATTTTTGCAGCTTCGTCCAGGTCGTCGCAGGCCAGAATTTTCAGCGGACTGGCAGCAATCAGAGCTTTGGCGTCGTCCACTCTTGTTCCTAAGAACAAAAAAAAAAAAAAAAAAAAAAAAAAAAAAAAAAAAAAAAAAACCACACATGAAAAAAAGTCAGTTTTTCAAAACAGCAGTACCTTTGGCCACCCTACAGCTGTGTCACTGTCAGAACTGAGAGTTTCTTGATACGGCAAACATTCATTTGGATGCTGTTGAATGATTTTGAACCTCGAGGAAGCTAATAACCTCCTTGTGGTTTTCTGTGGATACCTGTGCCTCCTGTACTGTCCACCCTCAGACCACAGTTTCCATTTGCACTCGGGAAAAACAAAGCTGAATGTCTAAAAGGTCTTTCCAGAAGTTTGGAGAGCTGATGAAGTTTCTTTGATGAAAAAGAAAATGTTCGCCGGACCAAAGTGAAAACTCAATTTCCCTAAAACTGCCCTATAACCTCCCAGCAGACAGTTTTTATTAAAGCTGCTGTCACACAGCAAGCCGTTGCCTCCTCCTTTGTTTGGTGGATGCCTTCACACTTCATGGTTCAACTTTTTTCAGCTTGCCTCTGTGGCTTGGTGTGCAGCCATGGCAACCACAGATACAACCATAGGGGAAAAATGGTAACGGAGGCTTATTTTACAAATCAATGGAGATCAACAACATCTGCTTTAATGCCTGATTATACAGACAGACCTCACAACCCAGAAAAGAATTACAAACAGAGCAAAGCAGACACATTACAGAATTAGCCACTGACACAAATACACAAACCCATGAATCCAGGATAAACCAGGAAGCAGTCTTAGACACGAAAGAGCGTGTATAAACATACCAAAGTAACTTGTCAGTGTGTAGACACACACACACAGTATATTTATTATTTTTTTAAAAAAAAACATTAAAATTTTAAAAGAGAGCATGTTCCTGTTTTGAAAGGAGAACGTGGTCCAGTCAAGTTTCCAGAGTCGAATTAGGAGCTGTGACCCATCTGATGTATCCGAGTCCGGCCCCGATTAACAAGTCATTTGGTCACACGCACATTTGTGGATTGGCTCACAGGAAAAGCGTGTTTGTGCTGATGTAGAGCCTTACAGAGGTGCTACTTGTAGCTCTGACTTAAAATCCATGAAGCATTTGAGTTTCAAGCTCATCAGTGTGATGCTTAAAGTTTATCAAAGTTAAAAACACCGCAGATATGTTTAAGAGGTTACAAGACAGAATTTAATAGCTTTGGAAAGTTATTCCAACTACTTTCTTTTACCCTTTACCACTAACTTTAGAAGATAAAAGCAGATGAAGCATACATGAAGGAATTCTTGCCAAATGAATCAAATGCATCTGCTGCAGTCCATCTTACCCTGTACTGCAGGGTGTTAAAATTCAAATAGTCTTCAGAGTTTTAGACTAACAGCAGAGTATTTAGTTTCAGGTGACTGAATGACTGAGTACTCTGAAGCCTTACAGTATCAACCGCACTCAGTCAATTAACTTCATTTTGAAGGTAGAAAAACAAACCACAGTATTTAATCACATCGCTATAGGTAACCAACAAAATCTCAGTTACATTCAACCATGTCCAAAAACTTTGTGTGTGAAAATACTCCCTGAAGAAAATATAAAATACACAAAGTTTCTGCTATGGTCAATATTAATGAGCAATTTTTTAATTGTGCAAGTATGTTAAGTATGTCCAAACCTCTAAAGAAGCACACATAACTACAAAGGAACTGAAAACATCTGCTGCAAACCATGAACTAGGATGTACTCTGCTAAAGAAGGCAACTTCCTCTGTTGTTGAACCTTTCACCCATATCTTATTTTCTCTTTGAAACAGATTTTATACAAAGTGACCTTAAAGCAGCCCAAGTCCATCTCTGTTCAGGTGACTCCAACAAGGAGTCATCATCCAAAGCCTTGTGACACTGCTGATCATAACATCCTATAAAAAATAAAAAAAAATACAGCATGCAAGGAGCAGCCAATCAAAAGAAAAGGAGGGTGGCATTAACTTTTTAACCTTTGAAAGCCAATCAGCAGTAACAATTGAAGCTTTTCAGAACTGAGTCATTTCTGTCATATTTCAGGCTTATAAAACAAAATGAATGGGTGTGCATCAGAAGTTAGCAAGGGCCTGGGTCTCTGACTATGCAGCTACCCAGAAACTATTATAATGGTGATCAAACCATGTCTTTGACATATACTGAGTCAAAACTCAACATGCAAAGCTTCCCTAAAATAAAAAATAAAAAAATAACACCAAAACTACCTGCCCTGTTCGTCACCAGTGCATTTACACTTGCAGACAAGACCACAAAGGTGCTAATTGAGATATAAGCCAGAAGTACCTAATGACTCCAATCCAACTTCAGAAGCGCTTCTACATCTTAGATTATAAAATGTGTAAAGAATAACTTTTAAAAAACTGATTAAACATGTAAACAGAAGGCAGCGCTCCTGTTTAATTCACGTAACGTGTCTAAAGCTGCAGTGCAGTTACAGTCTTGGCGCTGGAACGCAAACCTCAGCAGCAGCATTTTGAGGTGACATCCTCTCGTTTCCAAAATAGAAAACAGGAGCAGAAAATGTTACCCTGAGGAAAACTGAGAAATGTCAGCTCTGTTTAGGCTCCAAATACAAGCATGCACCATTTCTTTGTGCTTGCAAATTTCACTGCCTTGCACTGCCGAATGAATAAAGATGAGAAAACCAAATTGGCAGAGGAATTTCACCCAGTGAGGGATTCAGCTCTCTGGAAGGCCACAAAGGACCAGCAAGTCTTTGTATTCAACACTTGGCCTCCTTTGATAATATAGAGTATGAATGTACATATGCATATATCACACGATATCACAATAATTCACACCTCATTTGTGTTTGTCGTTTTCTGCGCGTTTCCAGGAGCCAGACTTTGAAGTAGGAAGCATCAAATGAAACAGACACGAGTTGTCCCCCCCCTCAGCACTGCCAGCTGCTGCCAGTTAACCCGCCTGACAAGGTGGGGGAGAGTGTGTGTTTCCACTGGAGGGGGAGCCTGTGGCTGTGGTTGATCCAGAACATTACAACACTGTGTTTGGGCCCAAACCCCTGTCTATTTCCATTTCCTTTTAAAACAAGGTTTAGGCTGTTGGTCAGGTTGGTAATGAAATCTGCGTTACAAATATCTGTACTCGTTTTCAATCTGAGATACTGTGCTGGAGAGTTGTCGGGATTTCCTTGCATTCCATAGCTCACTAAGATCAGACATCCCTGAATTCAGCAAGATCTTCTCATGGAGGGATCCTGAGGGGCTCCTAGTGCAGATGAGATATATATAATCTCTGATCCTGATCTCTGATCCTTTTCCCAAATCACTTCAACTGGCTGCTACCAGATGTCTGAGGTCGTCATCCTTTCGTTCAACATTCAGAAGGAGGGAGGCATCAATCCCCCATCAAATTCATGGGAAATTATTTAACAACAGTAAAAATTCAAATAAGGATAAAGTCAAAGCTTCAATTTAACAAGTTAATGAATACAATGCCACATTTTAAATCCTTTTAAGAAAAAAAAAAAAAATAGCAGTTTGTTCCTCACCTTGTAACCGCACAACGATGGGTATCTTGAGGTCCAAGTCTCTTACAGCCATGATGATACCCTGGGCGATGACGTCACACCTCATAATTCCTCCGAAGATATTGACCAGGATAGCCTGAACCTGAGGAAAAAAAGAAAAAAACAACTTCATCAAAAACTGAATGTTGAAGAGCTCAGAGGGGTGAGCTACATCGGGCTTCAACAGTTTCCTGTTTAAAACCATGAACAGCCTTTGGAAGCTGGCATCTTCTTACCCTCCTGTCAGAGGTGATGAGTTTGAAGGCCTCCGTCACCTGATGAGCTGTGGCTCCTCCTCCTACATCCAGGAAGTTGGCTGGTGTGCCGCCATGGAGCTTGATGATGTCCATGGTAGCCATGGCCAGACCTGCTCCATTTACTAAAACAGACAAAGCCACTGGTCAAATGATTCAGGCAGACGATTTTCTTCTTTTGCACTGAATATGTACTGGGGAAAAAAAACCCCAAAACACTCATTGATAATAAGACTGACATTAAATGGAAACGCATTACATTTAAATCACAACTAAAAGAGCTCCTACTACGACAGTGCTGTCTTTACACTCAAAGTCTGGTCTGATAGTCGTTATAAAAAGCCAATTGGTGATAGGCTGGTAGGTTTTAATGGCTGATACTGATGCACCACTTTGAACTAAAGCAGCTCAGGTGTGTACTTCTAGGTCTGAAACTAACTGTACTTCTTCCTTATGTTATGTGAAAGTGGTTGGAAATGGTTTAATATCCATTTTGAAATCTTTAAAATGATGACAAAACATTACAGACTCTCACTAAAAATAGTTTTTACACATGGAAACAAGACTTGGGTGCCACTGTGCTGTAAAATACCACCCCATTGTATTTATGAGTCCCTCGCACTTTGAGCCAGTAGAAAGTGTTAGAGCCAACAACAAGCTACTGAGTTTGGATATTTTTAAAGACATAAGAAAGAGAAAAAAAACACAGTGTATGATCTGCTTTTCATTGTTAAGAGACAGAATTGTGTCAGATAAGCTAGCACAGCACTGGACACAACACAGCAGCTCAGCTGGACCTGTGAACTGTTTCTGAGACATTGTTTAAAGTAAGTCAAGAAAAACAAACAGTTCCACTAAAAGGCCACAAGGTGTCTTATTTGGTGGCTTTATGTTGTGGGATGCCGTGTATGGAGTTGAGGTGGCTAGAAAGTTGAGGGAGAAAAAGACAGTAAACAGGAGACTGACAGACTGCAGGTTATCGCAGACAAATTAGCAAGCTCCTTTTTTTAATCTATAGATATTCATATCTTGTCCAGTTTGGTCATATTAATATCTCTGGGTTACCATTATAACCTATAACATTCATTTTCTGTCTGGCATAACCGAGCATTATGGGAAATGCAGTACGTAATCAGGATTACAACTGAGAACATATCTCAAAATGACCACCAAATAGGTTCAAAAGCTATAATAAACACAACTACTAAATAGCTTTTCTGACATTTCGCTTGGACTGACCCAGACAGCCGATGGTTCCATCAAGACCGATATAGTTGAGGTCAGCCGTGGCGGCCTGCCGGTCCCGCGGGTCCTCTTGAGTCCAGTCCCGCAGTTCAAACACTTTCTGCTGGCGGTACGCTGCGTTGGAGTCAAAGTTGATCTTGGCATCCATGCACATTACTGTTGACAAGGAGACACATAAGATTTTGACATTAGAAGAAGATCAATGTCAGCTCATCTCTCCATCTGCCAGAGAGCCATGCCATGGGAGGGGGGGGGTGTCACAGAGTGTTTCCAGCACTGGCACCAGGAATGTAAATGTGCAGCTGAGTTCTTCTTTTTGTAAATGCATATCACCTCAGAAATGATCAAATAATTGAATATGTTGAGGAAAGAGTTTTGCTTATTAAAGAATAATTCAGGAGGACAACTTATTTCTGGCTACACTTTGCTAAAATGTCTGCCTTTGATTATGAGTACAAGGAAAAAGAAACACTGAGCTTCACTCAAAGTCATACCTGAACAGTAACCGCACGACAGAAGAACATTTCTAACATGTCTGTAATCAGCTGGCTACAGTGAAGGAAGCTTTTATATATAATATA
>NW_005187735.1:494961-497910 GCF_000239375.1 Pundamilia nyererei | reverse complement strand
GCGTCATACTTAATGAACAGATTGTACAGTTTGACCATGGTCTCAGCTGCCTCATTCATCAACGCTGGAGGGAAGCCCATCTTCTGAGCAACCTGCAGACAGATGTACTTTGTCAAAAAAAAAAAAAAAAAAATTCAGCAGCGAGCTATTTTCAAACAAATGGCAGAGAAATGCCCAAAGAATACATGTTTATAGCCGCGATCAGGGGGTCAAACATAAAGCCCAGGGGCCAAAATCGGCTTGAGAAAAGACTGTCTCCGGCTTTGGAGAATGTGAAGGAGGAATTTTATACTTTTAGGTTCACAGCATTCGCTACAAAGTAATTAAGTAATTAGAAAGAAATAAACTTTCAGTATTTTCATATTTTTTTGAATGATCAAATATCTTCTGTTTTATAACTACGAAGCAGCTTAAATTAAAGTGTACAGCTACAGAAAAAGTTCTGGTAGGTCATTGCCCAAAAAGTCTTGCTGACAGATTTACTTACCACTGCAGTGTTTCTTTATCACGTAGAAACACTGTGTGGTTTACTTACATTAAGATTTGTCAGAAATTAAATGTGTAGTAAAACTTCTGTACACTGAGAGAAAGGGAGTTCTGATCATTATCAACAATGGCATAAGAATTACAGCTTGATTTAAGCATCTCCTCTAACTGTCCTGATATCTTTAACATCTTTCAGCTCATTGTTTTGGTTTTCTTGGTCACATATGTAGCACTTTGTCTCATTCACTGCTCCCACAGAGCTTAATCCTGTCGACATTAAGACAAAAGTGAAATTTCAAACAGAAACAGTAGCTTCGACAGGTCTCATTAGAAGCACGGAAAGCCTGCTGGGTCTGTAAGAACATCACGTTGTTTGAAAAATGTGGTCTTGGCGGACAAAAATAAATGCAGCGAAGGAATATCAATGCCGCTCCATCTAGTTTGAGAGCCCTGCAATCAACACCTCTTCTCTCTGTCAAATATATTGAGTCTCTGCTTTCACTATGACAACCAACATATTCAATATTCAGAGCCAAAGAGATGTGCAGCAACAGGGGAACAGGAATAAAGTGGAAAGGAAAAGAAAGACAGTCAGAAGTGAGACAGGGTGGAGAAATGAGTACATCTGTAAACAAAATAAATCAAGTCCACCAAAAACAAGAAAGAACTCCAGCATTAGCTTCTGAAAGTCAGCTGATAGAAAAATAACGAAATTCATGTTTCTTTTAAAGGTGATTTGAATAATTTCTTCGTGAACTGTGTTCTGTTTGAATGATTTTCTTATTACTACAATTCCTCTAACTTTGCTTTTAGAGAACTCAAGTCTAGAATCAGTGCTTAATGTTTCTGAGGGGAAGAAGCCATTGTTACTTTCATTTATACCAAAGCAGGTGACACTGGGTCTGTCCTGTTGTGCATCCTAACTGGACAGACTGATGTCCAGAGGTTTAACCGACTTGGTGTAAGACTGTGATGATCAAGTGTTCCCTTCATTTTATTTTGAGCAGTACATATTTACAGTGGTAAAAGACTGATGGCAGCTTCCGTGAGAAAACCCAACAAGAGCTGTCCAGATACAGCTTGCAACTCTGAAAGCACTCCTGCTGATGTAAGAAGAAACAGAGGGAGAACCTGATGAAGCCTTCTGTAATTATGAATTCCAAGTTGATTTATGTCAGGAAACAAGCAGACATAACGTGTCATGGCTACAGGGCGATCACTTCATCTTTGTAGTTTGTTTGTTTTTTTTTAAATTGAAATTATTATTAAGATCATGTTTCTGTGTTAAGCGCATTTTTTAAGATCGGTCAAGAAGAAGCTTTTGCAACGTGCAGATGCCGTGATAATGATTATTAAACATGATAGTTTTGTGAAAGCTGTAATGTTTTGAGTTTGTTCAGGTGATCTGGAAATAAACTACAGTTAATGGAGTTCATGATCCAAGTGTGATTGAGTGAACACACCTGAGCGCTCAGCTCAAGAGTGCTGAATTTTCCCCCTAGTGCTTTTTACTTGTTCGGTACATGTAGCAGGAACATCCTCACTCTCTCACAAGTAGCTGCTCAAGTAGCTGTAAAGTACAGCAGCTACATTACAAACACTGCAGCATCATCTTGTTGACAAAAGGTAGACCACAGTGCATCAGAAAGTATTTGCAGCGCTTCACTTCTTCCACATTGGCCCATAATGACAGCATTAATGATGATGAAACAAACATAATGACACAATTACAGCCTCAAGTCATTTTTAGTATCATGCTCGGGTTTTTTTGTGTGTGTGTGGTTTTTTTTTTTAATATGATCTGCTTCTTTGCAGAACGTCTCAGGCTCTATCAGACTTTATGCAGAGCGTTGGTTGGCAGCCCTTTTCAGATCTCTCCAAGATGTTGAATTGGGTTCAAGTCTGGGTTCTGGCTGGGCCACTTGAGGATATTCACAGAGTGCTCCTGATGCCACTCCTTTGTTATCTTGTCTGTGTGCTTAGGGTCATTGTCCTGTTGGAAGATGAACCTTGTCGCAGAGCCGAGCGCTGGATGTGTCTGTACGTTGCTACATTCATCTTTCCCTCGACTTTGACTAATCTCTCAGTTCCTGCTGCTGAAAAACATCCCAGCATGATGCTGTCACCACCATGCGTCACTGTAGGGATGGTATTGGCCAGGTGATGGGCAGTGATGAGCGTTTGATCTTTGTTTCCTCAGACCAGACGATTTTGTTTCTCGTGGTCTGAATCTTTCAGGTGACTTTTGGCAAACTCCAGGGGGGCTGTCATGTGGCTTTTACTGAGGAGTGGCTTCTGTCTGGCCACTCTACCATGCAGCACTGATTGGTGTAGTCCTCAGAAATGACTGTCCTTCTGGAAGGTTCTCCTCGCTTCACAGAAAAATGCTGGAGCTTTGTTAGAGAAACCATCAGGTTATTGGTCAGCTCCCTGACTAAGGCCCATCTACCCTGATGGCTCAGA
>NW_005187735.1:491667-494625 GCF_000239375.1 Pundamilia nyererei | reverse complement strand
ATTCATCCCGAGGGAAATGCACCTGAGCTCAATTTTGTGTGTCACAGCAAAGACTGTGAAAAATTCTGTACATGTTATATTATTAATAAACTTGCAAGAATTGCAAGAAAATGTTTTTCACTTTGTCATTATAGGGTATTGTGAATAGAATTCTGAGGTAGAAAATGAATGTAATGTATTTTGGAACAAGGCTGTAATTTGACAAAAGTGAAACACTGGGAATATTATCCTGATGCACTGCAGGAATACCCAACCCTACCTACACAACCTGTTGTCCTTAAAAAACAAGCTTACTCCTTCATAAGGACTAGAGCCAGTGTCTTATTGAGACTATTTTAAAATTAACTGATAACATTTCTTTCTTCATCGCCGTTATTGTTTGTACATCTCATGTGAAAATCTGATTCTGTAAAAAGCTCCAGCTGAATGTTTGTAGAGTCATCTTTGTAAATAAAGCACAACATGGAGCATTATTTATCTTGCTTGGCACATCATCTAAAACAGGATAAGGTTTTTTTTTTTCCCTCTAACAGATTATTTTAAAGGCAAACATCGGACTGAAAAATAAAAAGTATAATTATTCTAAACCAGGCACCAATTTCATACTGTAAACATGAGAAAATATCAGTTGTTTTCTATAAGCCCTGGAAAATGATTATAACTTAGGCTCAGAGGAAAATTTGGGATGATGGGCGGAAACTTGTCATTAACGGATAACAAACTAAAAATTCGAAAAACCTTAATTATATCAAAAATAGGTGCAAAAACACGCTAAGGAGAATGCAACAATTTCTCCAACCAATGACCTTGTTTAGATAAGAGTTAACCTTCTTTAAACAGCAAAGAGCCCCTTCTGATTTAGACATTTTGGCACTCACTGCAGCATGAACGCACACAAACACACTCCCCTTTCTCTTCCTCCAAGTCTTCCTGCAGCCCAAACTACAAAGTGGGTGGACCTCAAGTCTGTTTCGTGACTTATTACATCTACCATTGATCGCACCTTGACAGCCTGCTCCATCTTAATACCCTCCACGATGTCGATGGGTTCCTTCACAATGGCATCTGGATTTTCCGCTGCAACATCTTCGATGTTCACGCCACCCTGTGAGCTGCCAATCAGCACAGGGCCCTGTGGGACACAAGTGGGAGGGATGGGGATTTAAAATCTTAGAGTTACTGCAACATTTTTGTTTCGAAATCTGTGAAACCTAAGCCCCGGATAGACACCTTTACAAAGAAAACGGGTGATTTAATAAGAGTGATTTTATGCAAGGAGGCTTTGACTATCCTCTCCCAATAATTACAATCAAAATTACCTTCTGTTTTTTTACTGACCTGGCTGCTCTTCCTGTAATTTAAATCAAATCTGAAGCCACATCCTTCAGACTTCCTATTTTTCTGTGTAAAAACTAAAAGATGCTATTGCCATGAAAAAAAAAAAAAAAATTCCAATGTCTTCAAACCTCTCATAACAAAAGCAACAAAGTAATCTGTGCCTGCACAGTAAAATCACCGTCCTCATAATAAAATGCAAAAGACAACAATAAACAATTTTATAATCATGTCATTTATCTTCAGATTATTTTCTCAAACCCTCAGATTTTCTATTTAAAGTCGTGTAAAACAGGAAAAAGAAGAAACTCTCAGACCGGAGTAAGTAATTTTCATTGTTGTTAGAAAAGCAACACTAAATAGTTTATAAAATATGAAAATACTTATTAATTTCACATTCATCTGATTGTCAATAGGCTAATCACTGAGCGCGCTGATTGCTTGCAGCAGCTTCATAAACACAGCTGCATAGAGAAAAAAAAATAAAAAGGTTATCCACACAAGTCTTCATGACTGCACATCCTAAGGAGGCTCCTCAGATCACAAACCCTGTTTAATACAAGGTTTTGTTCCAAAGACTCCTGAGCTGAGACCTCCTTATTTCTGCTGTGATGACGGCAAAATACTAAGAAGGAATTTCTGTGGTGAGCAGCATCTTTATCCCTTTCTCCATACAGTAAGAACATGTGGAATACATTACAATCAGAATTTTATATACTATATACAACAGTGTGCAAACGTTTTAAACACATAAAATTCTTGCTCACCGCATAGTTCATGATCTATGATCAAGTTATAGACACAATCGACTCAAATGTTAGCAGCTTTGCCTAATTATGAATAAAAACCTGAACATCCAGTCAAGCATACAGACTCACTGAACCCTGAAAAAGATCCAGTGAAAGTGTTAAAATTCTTAACACATGTAAAAACACTGACTTTATCTTCAGTATTGTGCTGCCATCTAGTGGACAAAATCTGTTAACTGAATCACAACTTTGTTTTTTTATGAGTTCAATGAAGATGAATCAAGATGCATTTAAGCACTGACAGATGAATCTGTGTGTGCTTTGCTTAATTTAGTCATCTGAATGAAAAGATGTGGAGGGGAGGTGCGATGTACAGTTACATTACAAAAACAACAGTTAATCTCATCTAAATCTTTAATTTCACATCTAATTTTTGTAGTTTATAAATTGCCTCTAATTTTTTCAGAGCTGACTTTTCTTATGATACAGATCTTAATTTAAATGAATGAGTAATGTGTTTAATGTGTTTAAGTAAACAAACAGCAGCAGCTTGAGCTTTTCACACTAGGCTTGCAGACTGTCAACAGCTCAACTAAAATGATCTAGAGCTCATTCAATGCCACGCAAAAACATCATGAGATTACTGTAGTGTAAGTGTACCTTCCCTAACACTTAGACTAATACTAATCACCTCTATCCAATCCAATTTTATTTATAAAGCACTTTAAAATACCCAGCACAGGAACAAAGTGCTGTACAGAAAATAAGTTAAAACAATAGAATAACAAAAAACAGCAAAATAAATAAATAAAACACATAAAACATAAAATTAAAAACAGCCCTATGTTAAAACAAAAACAAGATAAAACAGCAT
>NW_005187735.1:487411-489545 GCF_000239375.1 Pundamilia nyererei | reverse complement strand
TCGTTCTCAGCTGAGCAAACACATTATTTGGCTTCTTGTGGGTGCGCCTGTGTTCCCTCACCTGAAAGGACCTCTCCATGGTGATGGCAAAGTAGTATTCTCTGCGTGGGTACCTGCGCTCGCAGATGAACACCTGGTTGCAGATACGACCCGCCTCCCCGGTCTGCTTGGTGTACAGCTTTCGACCAATCATCTGAGATGAAATGTCTCGGGCTTCCTCTGGCCTGGAGATGAGGAGAAGACAGGAAATTGAAAACTTTTTAATGCATAACAAGTTAATTAGAAAACTTATGAAACAAATAGATAAAAACCTGTAAGGACAATACAAACTAAAATTATTAAACAGCTACTTGAGTTTATTAACATTTATATCATATCTGTCAGCACTACTTTCCTGAGCTAGTCAGTAAGCAGGAGAATGAGGATGGACACAGTTACCAAGGTTGTAAGTGTAATCTGCTCCGTGTATTGTACGGTGCAGAAAAAGTTAATTTCCACTCTTTACAGCCTTTGTCCTCTAAACAACAGTATGCAAAGTCTGTGCAGTAACTTCTGAAAACAGACAATAGAACAGGCTTGTCAAACTCATTAAGAGGAAATGAATAGTCCAATTAATTATTTTGTTCTTCAGATGAAGTCTGGAGTTCATTTTCATCCATTTTTCAGTATTACTGCAGTTTGTTGCTGCCATACTGGAGACACTTTGCCAAGTAGGCAGCATTTTCCAATTACACAGCAGTCAGCTGTGCTAAATAAAAATTAATGAAGCACTTTGATGACTACAGCAGCTCAGATATTCAATCAGCTCTACAATCTGTAGGCATGAGAAAGACCCCTCACAATTTTCCAGCAGTGGAAACAGCCCAGAAAATCCTCAGCAAGTGCAGACTTAGCAATGCTAAGAAACTACAAAAAACACAGGAGCTACATCTCAGACCCTACAGACCGTAGCTAGCATGTCAAAGTTCATGATAGCACAGTTGTGATGACTTCAAGTTTTTTACGTTATTGTTGCTAAAGATCTTTTTATAAGCTATCGAATCGCAGGCTGTTTTTCACAGAAGTGCATAGAGTCGTGGGAAAACATTCTTCAAATGACCGCATATTCACTACTCAAGGTAGGGTAGGTTAAATTGATTAGCACGTAAACATGGTCAAACATCATTAAGGTCTCTAAACACAGCACTGTTTCTTCATACAGAAGGAGCTGAACTCCCTGGTGTCTTCCACCTCCCTCTTCATGTATGTGTTCTCCTCTCCTCCTTTCTGTGCCACAACATGATGAGGAGCTAGGGTGATCGTTATTTACCGTTATCTCTCCTACAATCTTTCCACTCCCATGGCCAACACAAACATTTCCTGCTGATCCTGTTTCATGTTAATAATCTTAAACATGGGTTTTACTGTGAAGCAGCAAAACATACTCTTTGGTACACGCGTAAGTGAGGACAGGATTTTATCTAAGATGTGTTTACATATAGACAATCGTAATTTAGCCGATTTGTTGCCAGTAACGACTTATTTTGTTTAATTATAAAGGGTGGGTTACTTACGAGTAGACGATCCTCACTCCTCCCTTTAGTCCACCTTCAAACGTCCCTTTTCCTCTGCCGCCAGCCAGAACCTGAGCTTTCACCACAAGGTCCTTTGAACCTAACACACACACACACACACACACACACAGAGATATTAAATGCACTAAATGTCATAGTAACTAATCAGTTACATGATAGACCGGCCAGAAATGAAGTTTGTACATTGTTAATATCAAGTAAAAAACTATCCTGGTTCTCTGTTAATATTTGCACTCACATATTTCAAATGTGTGTTTGCTGCTTTATACATAAATGTACCAATCACTGCTCTACTTCAATTTTGATATTAACAGAAACAGACCTCCATTTGTATTCTTTCTGTAGTGACACAACGTTTAGATGGACTAATTTGATCTTATTCCCCTGTCACGCATAAACAATGTGGCCAGAGGCTTACAAGACACCATGAGGCTTTTGCAATAATGGCTGAGTTTAAAAGTGAGAGGAAGGACTCCAGTTGGCAACTAACGCACCCATGACCGTTTCAAAAATATGCAGTGACACAAAGCTCTGGGTCATAGTTGAGTTTTATTTGAAGG
>NW_005187735.1:484709-486506 GCF_000239375.1 Pundamilia nyererei | reverse complement strand
GCGCTCCCACAATGCATTGCGGCGTGACGTCAACTCCAAAGCCCTATACTTGGCCTTGGCCACACCCTATCACAGTTCATCCTCTGTCTCAAACAAGCTCTTTAGAGCAGTCTGTAAAATTTCTTAAAGATTTTGATGAAATTAGAAAAGTGGAGGACAAAAGAAGACGTGGCAGGAGCCAGTGGAACCACTCAGCCTCCTAGCAGATACACCTAACGTATAACAATTTTACATCGTCTTATTCTTGAGTTAGTACATTCACAAATGTTGGCGTGCAAGCCTCCTCAGAAATGGTCTCAGTCAAAGGGGTAGCTGTCAAGGAGTCATTCTTAAAGAACATATACAGCAAAATCAGACAAAAGCTGTACTGAAAATCAGTGGCAGCAGGTCTTATGGAGAGATCAGTCCAGATTTTACATATTTGGTTGAAATCATCATTAATATATACAGGGGAAAAATACAACAGTGAATGTCTACAGCCATCTATAGAACATAGTGGAGGCTTCGTCATGTTTTGGAGCTGAATTTCATCCAGGGACGCAGGAGATCTTGTCAAATTGGTGGAATCATGAAAAAGTACCATCAGATTTTGATCCACTGCAAATTAACATCTGAAAAACATCTGACTATCAATAGCTTCATTATCAGCATGACAATGACCACAAACACACTGCCAATCCAGTGAAAGCATGCCTGTATGAACAAACAGACAGTGGCCTCCCAAGAGCACAGACCTTAAAATTACTGAATCAGTGTGGGATCATCTTGTCAGAAAACATGCAAAGAAGAGTTTTGAATGTCCTTCGACAAACCTGGAGAACAATTCCTGAAGACTACTGAAACACATGACAAGCAATCTTCCTAAGAGAGTTCAAGCTGTGCTGAAGAATAAAGGTCTTTATACCAAATTTTGACTTTCAAGCTTCTTCTTTTTGGCTTATATACTGTATTTCCATGTATGATTGAACATGTGTCAATAAAAACTTTTGCAACATACTGTATATGCCCCCCCCCCCTCAAAAAAAAGCAGTAGAGGACCAGCTTAGCTAAACAAGTCTTATCATATCACATGTCTCCTTACTGATAGAGGAATATAACTTCACACACAGGCAAAGTAGGAGTAACATATGAGGAGAAAACAAAAAGAACATGGCATGCAGCTCCTTTCATGTTATTTGCAATGAACAAGAAACAGGGTGTGTATTGATTCCAACAGGTGCATCTTCTTTCTATCCAAGAATTGTGCACGCCGAGTGTCAACTGATACCACTGAAGCAGAAGATGGCTATGTATAGACTGGGTGCACACACGCACATGCGCGTGCACACACACACACGCACACGCGCGTGCACACACACGCACGCACACGCGCGTGCACACACGCACACACACGCACACGCGCGCGCGCACACACACACACACACACACACTGTTAGAAAAGCCTCCAAGTGGCATTCAGGTCCAGAGGGGTGATGAAAGAGTTAGCAGCATAAATGGATAGTCACGCCACTGGGTTTGTCAGAGAGTAATAGCGTGGTTAAAGTCAAAATTTTCATTCCTTCTCTTTAAATGCTTTCAAGTCTAATGCAGAGCAATGGGGTCAAAATGTTTAACACTTACATCTTTAAAGTTTTTCATTTCAAACATAGCTCTAAACAGTGTTGGTCAAGTTACTTGAAAAAATTAATCAGTAACTAATTACTGATTACTTCCCCAAAAAAGTAATCCCATTACTTTACTGATTACTTCTTTTCAAAAGTAATTAATTACTAGTTACTTAGTTATTTTTTAAAAACA
>NW_005187735.1:459282-483970 GCF_000239375.1 Pundamilia nyererei | reverse complement strand
TAATCAGATTACAGTAATGCGTTACAAGTAACGCGTTACTGCCCATCTCTGGCTCTAAAGTGCTCTTCTTGCTCATATAAGACCAACCAAAGAAAATCAACACTAGTAAATCCACAACAGTGGCTTGGTGGTGGACCATTAACAGATAAAACATTCATAACACTACTAAAGCCCACTGCATTTAACATGGTAGCTAAATTCAAAGGTCTCCAGACTGAAGTTTGACAGAACAGAGTTTAACTACAGCGACTCTAAATGTAAGACTTCTGTACTTAAGTCAAGTTTGTGAAAGTGATGGCTTATACAATATGAGATTGTTTGGAATAGAAACAGTACTAATGTAATTTGGCTTCTTACAGACAAGGTTGTATTATGATTTATTTAAAACGTTAATATTGCCACAGTCAGTTCACAATCAAAGCATTTGAAGTTTAGCCTGCTGGATTTCTCAAGGCTTCTGTAATTAAATGCATATACAACATCTTCAAATGTCAGTGCCTCTTTATCCATTAAAGTGTGAAGCTGTGCATCTTGACTGAGGTTGGACATTGTCTTTAAAAATCACTTAAACTGTTCTAAATAACAGAACTGCAGTTTTTGTTTTTTTGTCCTGGAGTAAAGGACAGTGAAAGTGAACTTGCTTTTTAACGACTTGTTCAGCCTTACCAATCTGCTTGGCCACAGCGTACGCCTCCTCTGAGGAGTTAGCCACCATGCCGGCCGGCACAGAGATGCCGGCCTCTTTCAGCAGGCCGATGCTCATGTACTCATGTAGCGAGAGGTTCCTCTGCTGCTGCTGCAGGTGAGGGGGCTGGGGCTGGGACACATGGCCGCCAAACAGACCTGAAGAACCACCAAGAACCTGAAGGGACAGAAAGAACAAGCACAGGAAGCTATGAACTTAAAACCAGTACATCTACCATCTTCAAATGTCAATCTAACCTACAAATAAACAATCTCTTTTAACTCAAAACAAGCAGACACATCATTGTGTTGTCTTTTGCTCAATATTGCTAGAGCAACATGTGAAAATCGCAGACACTAAACCCACGAGATAAAATTCCTACAACACAAAACATAACCATCCTTGGAGGAAGAGAGAATCGTTCACAGTCCGTAGGACCACAAAAGCAACACTGGAAACTTCAGCAAGGATGTGAAACAAAGTGTTACTCAAAGCATATCAGCTGGGCATTAGACAATCACGTTTATTTCCTCAACTAAATCAGTGGACCAAAAGAAAAATCCAACCTTTTATTTTTGGTCAAGAAAGAAAAAAAAAAGACGACGACTGGCTGCTTTATTAGGCACACCTGCTTCACATATTTACTTATTAACACAAATATCTAATCAGCATTTAGGCAAATAGGCATGGTCAAGACAACCTGTTAAAGTTTAAACTCAGTATCACACCAGAGACACAAAGCGATTTAAGTAACTGTGACGGTGGAGTGGTTGCTGCTGCCAGACAGGCTTTGTCTGAGTACCAGAAACTGCTGATCTGCACTCTAGGGTTTACTGAAAAAAGAAAACATCCAGTGAGTGGCGGTTCTCTGGGTAAAAGTGCCTTGTTGATGTCAGAGGTGATAGGAGAATGGTCAGCTGCTTTGAGCTAACAAGAAGGCAACAGTAGCTCCAATAACCACTCAGACTAAAGCAGCGGAAACTCACACCAGGTGCCACTCCTGTCAGATAAGAACAGGAAGTGAAGCTCACCGAAAGCAGTCAACAGAATGATGATTCTGGATTTTTGCTGTGATATTCAGATGATAGCATCAAAGCTGACCGTAACAGGCTCCATCCTGCCTTGTTTCAATAGCTGAGGCTAATGAGGTGGTATAATAGTGTTGGGAATATTTTCTTGGAACATTCTGGGGCCTTAAGTACAAACTGATCATCATTTAATAGCTCTCACTGTACTCAAATGGCCTCCACGGTCACCAGATCTCATTCCAACAGAGTACCGTTGGGATGTGATGAAACAAGAGACTCACACCATGAATGTGCAGCTGACAAATCTGCATCTGTGTGATGCTCCATGTCAATATGGACTAAAATCTCTAAGGAATGTTTCCAGCCACTTGTTAAATCTGTGCCACAGACAATTAAAGCAGTTCTGAAGGCCAAAAGGCATCCCCCCCTGGTACCAGTATGGCGTACCTGTGACTGAAGTAAGTGTTTAGCTAAAACACAACAAGAAGAACTAAACCTGTCGAGGTTTTTGAGGTTTCAGATACCAGACAATTAGTCAAACTAACATTACTTTGTTCTGTTACCTTTACACACTATATAAAATTATATCACAAGCAAAAGTGTGTGTAAACAGACATTATTAACTCTAATAGGTGTGCACACACTATCAAGATTATAATGAACAGAAAAAAAGGGAGCAACTGAAGACTTTTTGTTGGCTACTCAAGTAAGACTTTTAAAGTCCCTCTTGCAACCACATAAAGTGTAACACATGTATTATTTCACTGTTACACCATCCAAAATGAAAACCCAGAACAATACTGCAATTAAAATATACATTATATCACATTTCCAGATGGATAACTCAAAAATTCCTATTGATGAATACAAATGTAGGCAAACGGAGTCCTGACAGGTAGCCTAAACAGAATGAAACAATTTAAAGATCACCGTTCTTTTTCGTTGATCTATATTACACCTTTCAACCATCTTTCAAACCAGTATCCTATAAAAAAATTTTAGCTGAAAAAAATGCTAATATTGTGTCACTAAATAGCGTATTCCGAGTTTTGGACAAAAGAACTGATTGCAGTGCTTTTAGAGAGCTTCAACAACCTGCAGATACCTTTTTAGTAAAACAAATGTAAAGCTTTGCTGATGTTATCTGAACAGAATGTGTCAAAATAAGTTTTACAAGCATTTCAAACTTTCACCTAAGATGTCACAAAGACTTCTGTTAAGAATGCTGATACGTTTACCACCGATAAGACAAAACACTAAAACCAGCTGTTTTGTATTGTGTAGGTCCTCTTCATGCTTCCAAAACAGCTCCGGACTGCCAGAGCACAGCCATGAGACCACTGAGTTTGTCCTGTGGTGTCAGGTGTCTGCAGCAATGTTTAGGCTGGAATGTCGAGACCCAAAGCCTCCCACCAATACATAAATAACGTAATTCTGCTCAGTGTAGAGTATTCAGAGTTTTGCTGGTCAGGCTCTATCTTATGGGGGCCCTGGTGTAATGGACTCCCGGTTGAATTGCGCGCTCTTCCCGGTTAGATCTCTTCCGTCATTTTATCTTGCTGTTCCCCCCGTTGTATATTTGCAGCGTATGTCTGCAGTGAAAGCTGTTTATGCTTCCGAGCCTGAGCGGATTTGGCCAGATAACTTCCCAAGAAGACCCAGCGGGACAGATGTCATGGGGGAGGAATCGCTGGGATGGAAGCTGTAGCAGCTGCCGGTGGAGGTCACTGAGCTTCACTGAGCATATCCTCCACCAAGAATGCCGTTCACAGCCACACGAAGTGTACGGCTACAGAAAAGACTAAGGGCACAGTGATTCTTTGGCCGTTTACTGCTTAATCTGCAGATTTGACAGCCGGCCGTGCTAATTATGTGCTAGTTAGCGTGTTAGCCAAAATAACGGAAACTCAATCGAGTTGTGCTAATGTCAAATTTGACCCTGTCAGATTCGTAGAACTTTTAACCCTCGGGGAAGGTGTGGTGCCATAACAGACACATTCCATGAAAGCCCAAACGTTGTCTTCCGTTGTGGATACACACTTACCTTACAAGCGGAGCTAATAGTGTTTCTAGCCCCTGAAGTTCTCAGGCTAGCCGTCAAACGGCCGCAAATCAGGGACGTCGCCATGTCTCCCTCTACAGCAAAGTGGATTGAACGCGCACGCGTAGTGCGATTCCAAAGACGCCCTCCCCTCTGGTAATTTCAAATGCTGTCGGAACGTTCAGTCCCATGAAAGGAATGTTATGGCCAAATAAAAAGAAGAAAATACATACGTATAAACACACACACACACACACACACACACATATATACACTATTTTTGTAAAAACTAGGAATTAGTATTTTGAGAATAAAGTCGAAATGTAGAGATTAAAGCCCTCTACAAAGTGCCTTGCGTAGATGAACTAGTAAAATCGTACTTCAGATTTGATTTATGTTACAAGTAAATTGTTTATTTTTAACCATAAACACAATGTGCAATCTCCACATTTCGCCTTTTCCCCCTCAAAATAGTTTTTCAAATGTAATGTCAAATTTTCAACCAAAATCTGAAAATGAACACAATTTGTTATTGTTTTTTTTTATTAGTCTGGCCTTATTACTACCATTGTACAATGGATGAAGGACTCAGGGTTAGGGTAGTATACTGCTGGTGTGTGTTCAAATATCTGAAAATATGCGTACTTACTTTAAAGAATAAAAATGAGCATTTAAAAAGTAGCTAAATGTATTTGTTTTAAATATCCACTTCGTGCCTATTTCCCCTTTTCATAACACTGCAAAAACTCAAATAGGCTACATCACATAATTTTAATAGCATACTGCAAAAACAAATCTTTATTTCAATCTTTAACCATAGTATACAATAACATAGTGTTTTACAGTGAGCTCCTGAAGGCAGCACTATCATTGCCTCAACATACTGTAAATAAAGACTCCTTCCGCCCTTTAACCTAAATAAATACAATTCTTAGTGTCAAGTATAAACTTGTAAATGAATAAATGAAGTCATATCTCATGGCTCATTTAAAAAACAACATGTAGGCATCGTGTTGCACTCTGACATTAGTTCCACTTGTATGTAACAAGAAATTAAACCTTTTCTACCCAGTGCTAATTTCTGGCTTGTATCTCTATTATCTCCTTATCTTTCCACTCAAAAAAGCGATGTCAAATGCAAGATGGCCCTGATGTACTTATTGCTCTTTTGCATTATGTTCTACTTCCACTTCCAGTGAGAAATAGTGTTCCAGCACGTGTCAGTTCAGATTTTCAAAGATTTGATAAATAAAAACATACAGCAAACACCTTGCACCATGAAATGTACTGAATCGTAATGGATGAGATGACCTCTGACTGTATCTGCTTCCATCTAATGCTGTTCAGGAACATTTGAAAGTTGGTGTTCCTAAACATGAATAGCAAAACAACAAATCCACAAATCCAGACACAAAAAGAGTAGAAAAAAAATTGTATTCAAAAAGTATTTATTTACAAGACTGAGTATTTACAGGCATATTTACACAACTTATACTACACTGCAAACATTCTGACCGTGACCAACTAAAATTAGACATCAAGTCTCTCACACACGGTGTCACCAAAGAGCAAAAGAAGGCAAATTATTGTCTTTGTTTTCTGAAGGATATTCTTTGGTCTGTCTTCTTTCATGTAGGAGTCCAGAATGACACGTTCTTCATTTTTGCTAGTTCTAGTTTATACAGTAGTTTCACTGAACTGTATAATAACGCCAGTTAGCCTGGTTCTGTCCAAAGGGAACATAATCCACCTACTAACACCATAAACTCACTAATATTCAAAAAGGGTACATTTTAAAAAATCTATTTCTCAAAGGCACAATAAATGACTGAAGCTGAAGATGCCTGCTCAGATGTTGCTCGCTGGTGAGCTTTAAGTCGAACAAACAGACACGCGCGCACACACACACACACGTCTCAGCATTTCTTGACTCTGAGACACGCTTTTAGTCGGAGTCACTACTGCTGCTGGAGGAATCTGTGGACATGGCCTCTACATCATCTTCATTCTCCTTGTTGTGACCCGGAGGCTCCAGGCCAAAGTCATTGCCGTGGTGAGGGGGCAGCATCCCCACTGAGACATCAGACGACTGCCACGGGTAATGAGGCGTCAGGACGTCTGAGGTGACACGAGAGAAAAATGGTTATTCTGTGAAATGCCAAACACTGACTGACACTACTTATCTCAGCCTCTCTCTCAGCTCCCTTATATAGTATCTGAAAGCTGGTACTTTTTGCCAAGTTTCTTATGTTACAGAGCTTGATGTAGATGCAGTCTGAATGTCCTTTAACTTTTTAAAGGATGGATAAGGATGGATAATGATAAATTGATAAATGATACATTTTGAAATCACCGTAACAAACCTCTGACCTCATCTAAAATCTCTTTGCCAGGAGGCATGGGTACTCCTTCCTTTAAGTGCTCAGCTGAACTTACCTGGTAACCTCCCAGCAGCTAACGCGTCTCCTGGCAGATGACCGTTCACACCATTGGTGGACAGGTTGGCCATGTGACCAAGCATCCCGCTACGCATTTCCAGGTCGGTAGGGTACGGTCTGCGTGGATCACCTGTCAAGTATGACAACAGTGAATGAAGCTGAACATGAACTTTTACCAACACCCAGTGTGAGATACAGAGAGCCTGGCACATACCTGGCACCCAGTTGAGAGGAGCACACACAGCGTTACTGGCACTGATTCTGTGAGCATACTTGATGATTTCTTCTGATGAGATGCTTCCTGCAGAAAACATGTAAACAGTGTCAATTTATGGGCAAGCCATCAAAGAGAAAACCAGCCATCAAACATAGCTTTCACCAGAACGTGTCGGGAGTGTTCCCTCACCTTTCCTGGCTCTTTCGATGGATTTCAGTTTCTCTTTTGCCTGGTAAACAGCAGTGGCCTGAAACAGATAGACAGAAATATATCAATCCTCTTTATCACTTCTCACATGATATTAGAATTTAAAGAAGATGTAGTTTCTGTTTATTATGACTATTCGTATGCTGGCCTCATTATTTTAAACCTTGGCCATGTTTAATATGAACATCTGTAACACGGTATATCAGAAAAAGAAGAGAATCATAGGCCCCTTTACATTACAATAGCAACACTATAACCCTGAACACCTCTGCTGTAAGAGCACAGTATCAGCTACACCAGCATACAACATTTGAGCATTTATTTCAATCTGTCAGCGCTGCCCTGCTCTGGATAAAAAAAAAATACAACAAGAGACAAGCCAAACCCACCAGGATGTGTTCTGCTTCCTTCAGTTGTTTCTGGAGCTGCTGGATGTCACTATCTCTCTTCTCCACCTCCTTCTCCAGCAGTTGCATTTCCTGGTGAACCTTCCCCTGCTGCTGGGCCACCTCCATCAGCTCCTGAAACTCCTTGTCCCTCTGCACCAACAGCTCCAGGATCTTATGGATAAAGCATCAACACATTCTGTTATCAAAGATTTCCTATTTCATAGGCTTCATACAGGTTAGTGTAACTAACTAAAATCACTCATGTCTAACACAATAAAAGGTTCAAAAGCTATGAAAGATTTATGGATGACAGAAAATCAGTTGGAAGGAACTAGATATCTTTAAATGTGACAGCATTAAAATTAAATGCTTAAATTTTTAAAAAAAATATTATGCTTAGCAATTAAGCACAGGTTTGTCCTTAAACAGTGATCCTGTATCCGTGATCATGTCTCACCAAAACTTTAAAACAGCAAAAAACAAAAGACTGTGCAAATCCACAAAGAACTTGAAGATCAAGTACCAGAAACTGGAAAAATACAGACACCGAGTGGCAGACAAGTATCAAACTGGACAGTGTTTCACAACACTGACCAAATATATAGCTAGAGACATTTTAGAATAGCTGCCACATAGTGAGACTTGCTTCTAGAAGGCCTTTGATCACCACTAACCCTAGGACTACGCATGGTCTGACAGCCACTGTGATGGTCATTAGTTTGTTTAAATCTCCGTGTGTCAACTAAAGGCTGAGTGGGGTGTTACCTGCGTGTCCTCTCCAGGTTGAGGCATTTTCTGACTCCTGGACAATGCCAGCATCTCTATCAGCTCCCTGAAATGAACACACACACACACACAATTAAAAATGGTCAAAAACCACATTTCAATCCAACAAATCAAATTTCTATGTTTATATATTTATTTACTTTTTAAAGCTCATACTGGTGATCGTTTTCTGTACGCCTATGTTCGCTTTGTTTCTCTGATTAGTCATTTTGGCCATTCTTGTGGTAGTTTCCTTTTGAAAGTCTAAGGAGCTTGGAAAGAAAAGCGCCTGGACTTCTTTGAGTTGCTTGAAGACGTTTCACCTCTCATCCGAGAAGCTTCTTCAGTTCTAAGGGTCCAATGGTGGAGAGTCCCAGTCTCAAAGAAGTCCAGACCCTTTTCTTTCCAAGCTCCTTAGACTACGATGACCTGGATGAATGAGAACCTTCACAGACATATTTCCTTTTGAAAATGACTATTAGCCGTAGAGTGTAGTACCTACAAACTCTTCAACAACCTTGTTTTATAAAATGGAGTCTTCTAACTGCTAACAGTTTCCAACAGAAAAATTATAACAGTGTTTCAGGTTGTTTCAAATCCCAGAGCTCGTTATCTTTCTTTCAGAAAAGCCGTAGGCTCGGCCAATGAGCGGCATGTCTGCTAGTAATCAGCACAAACTGGGGGTGCTAGTTCACGGCTCCGAGTATTTTATCTCTTCACAGATAAAATACTGATAGCTTACCAAACAGTTTACACGAGACACGAGAAAACGCTCGCACGAAGTTTAATTTTACCTGGATAAAACCTCCAAATCATCCAGCACAGACAGCAGTCTCTCCTTCGTCGATTTCTCCGCCGCCGCCATGTTTATTTTCGTTCCTCTGGTTTGCGCAAGACAGGAAATGACGTTCCAAAATCTTCTTCTTCGTGGTCTTTGTTGTTTTCGGGCAATTTGCGTTTTGGTCTCTAGGGTATGCTAGAGATATGACTCCTGTTCTCACTTCCGTAGCATTTATTGGCGTTATTAGTATTATTGGCAGTCATATTCTAACCTGGACTTATGGTGCCTTATTTATATATCTATAATGTAATCTATAATTCTCAATAATTTGTACTCAGTTCATCTACTCCAAATAAATTCCTCCTGTTTTTTTTTAACGTTTTAATGCACTGCACTTATTTATCAGACCTATGTTTTTAATTACAGGTTACCTCTCATTTACACAAGTAAGAGCATCAAATATTGTTTCTATTATCAGCGTATTTCACCTTCATTCAAGCGAAAAGCAACACCAAAAAAATAAGGAGTACATTAAGTTGGAAAGGTTGATAATATATATATTATTATGACGGGGAATAAAGTGGAAATATTCAAGTAACGATTCAAGCGCTTGAAAATAAAAATGAGTACAGTACTTCTGGCATCCTTTTTTCACTGTTGTTGTGTGTGTGTGTGTGTGTGTTTTTTTTTTTAGTATATCACACATTCCAGCTGGCGAGAAAGAATTGTATTAATCTTTTGTTTTGTTTTGTCACTGTATATAAATGTGTTCACACAGCTTTATTTTATTTTGTTCCCATATTCTCCGACCAGGGGGAAAGAGCCGTTTCCCAGATGTAGGCTGTTTCCCCCGGTCAGGCCGTAGACAGCGCAAACCGAAACTGAAGAAACTTCCGGACCGTCAAAATAAGTGCAAACCTGCTTAAAATTTAATAAAAGTTTATGTAATGCAAGCATTTATACAAAAAGGGAAAAGTGCCACAGTAATTAAAAGATAAAATACATAAAACGTTTTTCTCTAGCAAGCTGTGTACTGTGATTCTGTATTTCGTGGTTGGATATTGTCTTTCGCAGATGAGAACTCACATTACAGCCTAATTTTATTCACGTGGTTTGTTGAGATATTTGAATCAAAGAAATAAGATATATTCTGAATTCATTATATAGCTCATCAGGTAAAACTGACAGTTCTTCTGTTTTTTTCTGTAAATCAAAAATGTGTATATTTCCTTGAAGCCCATTAAATTATTTAAATTTTGGATTTTTATGTTGAATGTTATTTCTTTAACACACTACCAGTTTTTAGTCATAATTTAAGTTCGTGTCGTTATGTTAATTTTCTTATTTTCTCTTATGTTATGGCAGGGATATCAAACTCCTTGTGTAAATATAAAGCCAGATTTGATCTTAACTGTCATTTCTGTCATTGCAAAAAAGTTTAACTACACATTACACAATACATCTCAGTTTTTCTGCATTACAGAGAAATACTAAAGTTTTTCAGCACAACTATTTGGGCTTAAACCGTAAGAAATAAATGCATAAATTACTTCCACTAATTACGTTAATTGTATAAAATTTACATCCAAATGTATTAATACAGAAAAAGTTCCATTAGCTTATGGCACAGATGGTCTTTTACTTATAAAAACAGAACATTTTTGTTAGTTGAAAGAATTTTTGTTTTTTGTATTTTTCCTGTAAAGGCCACTGCAAAAATGATAAATTTGAATAACAGTAAAAAAAAGTGTCATTTGTGTATTCATTCTTTATTTACTTTAGGTGAGTGGTCACGCGGGAGTTTTTTGATCAGTAATAAAACTCATAAAACTTATGAAAATACAGTTTAAAAAGTTGTCCCAGGGGCCAGATTGGAGAGTATTTGGCAACTGATTCTGGTCCCTGGGTATTTGACGCCCCTGCCTTACTTTTACCGTATTAATCAGTGTGTGTGTGTGTGTGTGCGTATCTCGGATTGTCCCCCCCACCCCACTCTTTGGTGTTGACGGGTTGGTTATGCAAATATATCCCAGCAAAGTAATAAACTCTATAAATTATAGTCATAGTAATAAAGTCTTGAGTTTAGTGTATGTAATCCATTACATTTCGGAAGTAAATTATATAATATTTATTGACAGCTCTAGGTACTAGAGCAACAGTCGTGATCTAAT
Organism: Pundamilia nyererei; assembly: GCF_000239375.1. Classification (NCBI taxonomy): domain Eukaryota; kingdom Metazoa; phylum Chordata; class Actinopteri; order Cichliformes; family Cichlidae; genus Pundamilia; species Pundamilia nyererei. The sequence goes on along the minus strand of NW_005187735.1, from coordinate 473,248 downwards.
CACTTTCATAATATTTGCACAGTTTTAATGTTCTATATTTAAATAAAACATTTTAGTCTATTACATGCCTTTTTTGTATTATTTATCTATTTTATTATTTAACAGCCATTTATATGTTCTTTTAAGTAGGTATAGTACTAAATATGTTAACTGAGTTTTTCGTTTAATGTTTTCTGCATTGTTTTATTTGTTGTTTATCTTGCATTCCCATTGCCTGTGCTTCTCGGCCTGTTGTAAATCGTTTTGAAATACATGTCGTACATAGAAGAGGCTATAAAATAAAGCATAATAAAAGCAAGTATAATAAGGTATAATAAAGCACGTAGATACAGATGTTTACATAGTTTCACATTGATGTTGCTTGTAAGCTAAGTTTTAAGCCTGGATTGTGCCATTTTGCTTCGTATTTCAGTCAAATGTCGGAACGTCTCAGACTAATCGTCGTGGATATGCTTTTATTTTGAAGGCCGGAAGCACGGTCACTCTAAGTCTAGCTTTACGTCGCTCTTATCACAACAACAGACTTGGCCGGGGAAGAAGTGCGACTTCTTTTTATTTCGGAGCAAATTCTCTTTGCTGTTGTTTGCTTTTTGTTGTGTTGCTTTTTTCCCCACTTTCTGTCGGAGATTGTCACCACTTGTTTCAAGATGGTCAAGGTATCATTTAACACGGCTCTGGCACAGAAAGATGTGAAGAAGGACGCCGAAACTCTTATTCCCGAGGAGGACAAAGTGAGTAGAAAATGGCTAACGGCAAACTAGGTTCTCGGTGGGGGAAAGGCGCAGTTAAGCATAAATGCGTAGAGACACAATACTGTTGTTTAACAGGGCTCCTGATATATTTCAGTTTCCCCACTCTTTGAACAGTTTTAAATAATACATTTTAAAATCATACAATATGTTTTAAAAATACTAACGTCAAATAATTCAGAGTTCGGTGGACGTTACTTCCTCAGGTGGCGTTTGTTTTTTTCACCTTTGATACTCTTGATGTTTCCGGTGTTTTCTACTTGTTTCCATTTTTTTTAAATCTATTTTATACACTGACTAAATGCCACATGAATATAATATTTACACCTTTTAAGTTGGTCTGGCAATACTCTGAAAACGTTAATGTAAGTTTATGGGCTCTAAAGTGCAGGAACGAGCTTTGCTTGACTTTTCATGTCGTTTTAGAGGTCAGCAAGTATACTAGCTGGTTAAAGCGTGTAGTTTCCAAACCGATCAGTCAATAAACAGAATTTGATTTTGGTGTTTTTGTTTTTTTTAACCCCAAATCACGTGTAGATTTTTACCTGACAAATTTTAAGATGGGTTTTAATCTGGTTTCGTATTACAGGAGTTGTCAGTGTTCTCATCAGTTATTCCTCCTTTTTCTGCAATCAGTTCGCCTCAGACTTCAAGGACGTGAAAATGTGCTGAGGGGGGGAAAAGAAAAGAAAAAAACACAACAGAAAATGCAGATGTTATGTTATTGCGTCTTGGTGAAAGGTGCCACTCTCACAAAAGAGAAAGCATAATAGGTGGGAACTTCCCCATCACTAAACTCAAAAGTCCATGCAAATTTATTTATATTTAGTCTGCACCTCTCAGCAATTAATGACGGCTTAGGAAGGAAAGGCTTCACAGGAAGGCATAAGAGTCTGTCACTTCGCCAACCTCTGTGGTCTGAAAGGTATGTATGTAGAGTGTCCTAGAAATGTCATTCATAAGTTGGAAAATCCCCCCCCCCCCCAAAAAAATAAAATAAAATAAAATAAAAATAAAAATCCAAAAAACCCAAAGGGGTGCTGTGCAGTATGGTGACACTGCAGTGCATTTCACACAATATTCACTAGAAAAGTGCAACTAAATGACAGTTTTGGAGTTGCAGAGTGGCTGTGGCTGCTGTGTGATCTCAACCTGCGAAGGAGCTTGTTCAGCTGCTTTTCGAGCTGACTTGTGGAGTTGAATGTGTGGGCTGCTGAGGCGTGTTGCCTCTCAGACGGTAAAGTCTACAAGATCTTCCCGCTGGCCTCCACCCTGTTGTAAAACGAGCTGTCTGTTGTTTCTGTTTCGTTCTGACTGAGGACGTCTGGGCTCTCTCTGTATGCAGAGAGCGCTGCGATGTCAACCGTGCTACATGTTGGAGTTGCAAACGCAAACAGCTGCTTGTAGTTTCAAAGATGTGCAATGAGTGACAAACCACAAAGTGTAATTCTCGATGAGAAGCTGTGAGAATGTCTTATCTTTACTCGTGGTGAGAGTTCTGCATTAGCTGGAAACTTTCACACAATCTGCCTGCTTGGTTATTGTGGGATTAGACTGTATGAAGGTGGCATACACCTCCAACCCCCCCTGTGTCTTGAGCTTCAGTGTCACAGACTTTTATCTTTTTAATCTTGATAATCAGAGCTTAATGTGCTCCTTCGGGGGGATTGAAGTAGAAAAGAGGCGATTCTGCACTTCGTTTGGGGTTGTGTTTTGGGGGATTTTCTAGGACTTGTGGAGAGAGCAAATGAGGACTTTGTGCCATGTGTCTCGTGCGTGGGGTTCAGTAGCATTTAGTTGAAATGTAATCCTTTGAAGTCCTTTACTGAACCTTTTTTAAAGTAGGGTTGTTTTTTTTAGAGTTAGATATCAGCCCCTATCCTCTAATTTGATTTAAATGAACAAAGTCTGGATAGGATAACAAGTGCATTATTGTCCCAAAAGTCTGAAAATTTCTTTGTTACAACCGCCAAAAATTAACTCAACCTGTAAACAAAAGAGTTCAAAAGAGTTCAGAAAACTAAAGTGAAGGCGCTAAATAAGTAAAAGTCTAATGCAATAAAATACAATGCAAGTTAAAAAAAAAAAAGTTAACATTTAAATAAAATGTCAAAAAGTGGCAAATATATAATAAAGTGTCTGTATAAAGCAATATATCTCAAACTGAGGAAATCAGAACAAAACAGGATAAAGCTGTAGAGGAAGTCCGGTGCTCATGTGGAAGAACAGACATTTCTGATAGTGATTAATGATTGATTTATCATTGGCAAAGTCAACAAGTTCTTCATAAATGAGGACGCTTTACTAAATTTCTAAGACACGATTTAAAATTCTGCACTGTATCAGATCTGTTTTCGAACGTATTAACATGCCCTCAAAACAAAAAAGGAAAAAAAACATTCTACAGTCAAGGAACGAGGTGTGTGTCTTGTTGCTTAACAGGATCCAAAAACTGATAAAAGTGGTTATAAAATATAAACGTTGCAGGCTAAAGCTATTAGTAAGCAGCTGCTTTAACAGACGGTTAGCTGATTTAAATTAATCGCAACTAGAAAAAATCCATTTATCCCAAACCACCAACAGAAGTGGACAGGAGCAGAGATGGAACAGGAAGTTTTATTACCCGCATCCAGCACACGAAGCCAGTCCTGTCTGTAGCAGTGAGAGAGCACTGGATCATATCTAATCTGATTTAAGTACCCCTGAGTAGCGGTCATAGGTGGATGAATATTAGCTGAATAAGTGAAAGACTATTAAGTCTTTAACAGCTCCTCTGGTTCTCTAATCCCTCATTAAACGTGTTGAACTTTGTTTTGTTTATGTGTAAAAATTGCTGAGAGGAACAGTATGCTAATACAGTACATTAGCCTTAGTTTAGAAAATAGCTTGGAAAAAATCATGATGTGATGTAAATTCAGTTCTGTTTTTAATTTGATTCATTTCTTCTTCAGAAAGTACCGATAAAAATACCATTAAAGTAATGGACTGATAAGCATTATCATTAAAAATACCATTAAAACCATTCACCATACCCATACCTCATTCTGTAGTCAAGGAAATATGTTGGAAAGTGTTTTCTAACATATTTAGAAATCAAAGAATTATTAAAAAAAAAAAATCTCCCATGGAGCAGGCTTGAGTTTATCACACCGTCATCTATTTTGCCTTCATGGAAATTTTCCTGCTGCTCTGCTTCCTGAGGGAGGAATCTGCTCTACTGGTCAGACCGCACAGGACCAAACAGGAACTAGCAAATGTTTTATGTTTTTGCCAGTTGTGTTTATGTGTGTTCGGGAGGTTATTTGATTATAAAAATAGTCAATCTGTTGAGGTCTTGGCTCCTGTTTGTTTTCTTTTCCTCATTGCTCATGTGAACACAGACACTGTTGTAGTTCAGTGAGTTGCAAATCTTGTAAATGTAGCAGCTTGCTGGTTTACTGCCATATGTGCCGATTAGTAAACAACAGATGAGTTATGATACAAAAATAGGAGCTAGGATGCTTTAAAGTGCGGGATGAGCCAAGTCTTGCTGATACAAGGTGGCCTGATGGCAGACACTTGAATGTGCCATGAGTCTTGTGGTCTGACAGGCTGGAGACAGTGAGTTTGTCTGTAAGCCATCCCGTTCTGCCCTCATCAGATGTTTTGGTCATTCCTGCCTCCTGTTATAGCTGTGAATTTTCCTTGGATGTTTGGATTCAGATACAGTTATTAATCATTACTGATTGGGGAGAATGCCACATGATTATTATGTATGGTAGGAGGTCTCACAAGATCAGCCATTTGCTCCTTGTTGGTTGGTAGACTAAACAAAAGAATGTCTGCAGGAGCAAAGAGCGGTCCAGACAACAGCAGACTGTTGAACTGTGGAAGACTTGTTTCACAGGGAATGATAGAGATCCAATAGCTAACCAAAACTTTGATTGCTTGCCACTGGAGGCTGAGTAGGTGAAAGATCGACAGCAATCCAGTTAAAAATCCAGCACCTGCAACTGCTGATGATCACAAACTCAGCTACAGAACATTTTTCCAATTTTTACTACTTGTGAATAGATCTTGTTAATTAAAGGCTGTATTTGCATCATCTTGACTCTAGCTGAACTAAGCAGTGAGTATGTTCTGGCTTATATTGAGTGATGAAGACATACTTTGCCAAAGAAAAAACTTGAATTTTGATAGTTTCTCTTTTTGTTGGGTTCCTCTTAACTCTCTGAGTCACTATCTGTCTGATAAACTCTTGTCTGACTTCCCTTTCATTTTCATTCTTCTTATATTTTAGCTCAGTTATGAGCAGAAAAACAGCATATTGAACTTTTGTAAACTTGAAATTTTATAGTATTCTTTAGATAAATTGAATAACAATTATCAGCATGTTTTATGATGGATACAGCTGTGTTTGCATCAAATACAAATTTCTCTAAGATTGGTTGGAAATGAATTAAAGGTGCTTGATTATGTATCTGCTCTGAGTAAATAGATGTTTTTTAACAAAGTGACTTGGCGTATTACCAGACAGCAAAAAGCCATGTGAATGAAACGCATAGAGGTTCATGTATAACAGGAACAAATTTGCAAGCCTGTTTGGCTCCACAGATACTGCTTGAGCACTTGTGGTGTATTCGGGGACAGCTAAACTAAGCATGAAGATATGCTTAGCCTAAATATTTAGCTTGACCTATTTTCCCTCTATAGTTGTCTCAGTGACTGTCGTTAGTATGAGACACACTCAGGATTATTGGGGATTGTTTAACCTGTTAAGGTCTGATAGAAACATCCTTGCACAGCAGTTGAACTGAAGGCCATGACCGCACCTACAGAGCAGTGTGCTGTTTGTGATGTGGCTTTGCAGCCCTTTATATTGTCTGCCTGATTGTGTTTACAGTCTTTCTTTTATACAGGATGGCTGTGAGCCATGCACAGTCATAGTGCTGGACTTGCACCTTTATACTTTCGGTGTTGTTCCTAGTTGCTATATAAGAGACAGCTGCTGTGTAGACACCATACACTACATTTGGTATAGAACGATGTCAGTGTGTGTGTTTTATAGCAACCTTGCAAATAATTTACAGGTGACCGTAAACACATTAGGAAACTCAGCAAGTATTAATACCAGCTGTAGCACCCTGTGTCCAAAACCAGAACTTTGTTCATGTCCAGTGAAAAACCTCTCATACAGTCAATTTATCCTATTATTTAATGCACAGAAAATAATCTATCATAATATTTCTGAGTCTGAGATGGTAAATTCAGCTTTAGCCAACAGATTGGTTTCCCCACCCCCCAAATTAAAATGTTTGAAACAGTTATTTGACTTACAAGTCGGCAGAATAATTATTGCAAATTTAGTAAAATCTTTATGCTTTTTGTCCACTTATTGTTTATTTCAAGTGTTAATAAATATACTATTATATCTGCTTTACAAAATTGCCGCTTTGTGCAAATTTAGAGCGTTCTTCAGTTAGATATTTTCTCTTTAAAGTTTTTCTATTTAATAAATTATCAGTTCTATTGACCAAGTGCTTCAACAGCACACTACAGGATTTTCATCACATTAAGATATTGTCATTGAGACAGTGCAGTTTTGCATTTGTAAGGCACATTTACACAACAAACACATTATTAGTACTTAATGTTAAGATGAGAAAAACAAGGCCAATATATGATAATTTGGTTTTAAATGACGAAAACTGCTTAGATGGTAAGGCAAATAACTTCCAGCTACCTCAGCTTAACTTTGGATGGAGGAGCACCTGTGCTTACCTCACAGTTGGTGAGCGGCAGTGTTTGAATCAGGCTGTAGTGCTACAGCAGTTGCGGGTGGTGCTTATTAAAGATCAGCTTTCACATCTCTGTCCTCAGATCAACTGCAGCCGTGTCGAGCTGAGTGTAGAACATCACAGGAGGAAACCACTGCGCTGAAAATTTCCCTCTCAGAAGAGTCTAGTGTTTAATTTCGTGCTTAAATATAAATGTTGAGTTCTCCTGACTTGATGGGCTTTTTTTTTTTTTTACTTTCAATTATAGGTTGAGAAAAAGTTTGCACGACTTAAATTATATATATTTTTAAATAAGTAAAACACAGTCAGCTACCAAGAGACTTTTTTTGTAGTGATGAGAAATCACTTTTGTCTTCAAGTCAGGTTAAATTTAAATGAATACATTTTTAAAAAGTAACAATCAAGACAAAGCAGCCAAACCACTCCCCCATTTACAGTATTTATAAATGAGCAAGTTCCAGGGACCAACGTCGTGCAACCTCTGTGTACTGACTGTGCTACAAAATGGCTTCTGCAGCTGCGTTTGATAATAAGTTTGATTTGTCAAATAGAAGAAATGAGTCTTCAAACTATGCATATTGCAAAAGTGTCAAAACCGTCTCAGTGTGCGACTTCATCCTCTCATTCTGTGATGAGTGAAATAGATGATAAGGTTGAACTTTGGCCTGTGCGTGTCAGCTAATAAAGTGTCTAAGCTGAAGTACAGATGAGAGAAGTATACAGCGGTCCCTCGTTTATCGCGGTAGTTACGTTCCAAAAACAACCTGCGATAGGTGAAATCTGCAAAATGTTTTAAGATTGTAAAACAACTCACTATAAGCTTTATACACTTTTCTCAGACACACATGAACATTTTCACACTTCTCTCTCTTGTTTAAACACTCTCAAAGTTCAAACCTTCGTAGAAAAAAAGTCCAGTATTATAGAATGAAACCAAAGGAACCCGCAGGTGCCTTTGAGGGTCCAAAACGTTTCGTTGACATTGTTGTGTTTGTTTGGGAGAAAACCTACAAACATACAGTGCAGCACTTCAGAGTCGCACTGCTACCGATCGAAGATTTATGTAAATTTGACAAGCTGAACGCATTCTGTACTGTACAGGAGACGCAGCATGAGATTGATTGACAATGGTCTACAGCCAATCAGGACGCAGAACACAATGCACTGTTAAAAAAAAAAAAAACAGCATGCAAAATTGCGAAACAGCGAGGCCGCAAAAAGTGAACCGCGTTATAGCGAGGGACCACTGTATTCCGAAGATTATGAAACTAGACTCCTTTTCCCGTATATAGTCTTTTTGAACATCAACGAAACTAAACAGTATTAGAAAATAAAGAGTGCTAAGTATTTTTTTATTTTATTTTAAATCTCTAGTTGTAGCATTTCATTTGTGAACATTTTCTACTGTACTTTAAACAAAGTTCTGGTACTTTGTAAAACTATACACTGCTATGTTGTCCACACGTACACGGGTATTTTTGAAAACGCAGATTTTTCTATGCATTTGGCCAACACATAAACTGCGTTTTGGGTCACTGAAAACGCAGACTTTTAAAAACTCCTGCCAAGGTAGAGATTTTCAAAAAACTTTGTTTTCACGTTTACGAGTGGACGAGGAAAATGGAGATTTAGTCATGCAACGTCAAAGGTGTGCGCCTTTTTTGGCGTCACGATGTGCGCCACGTTTTTGTTTACATGAGATGAATTTCTACAACAGCAGATAGAGACAAAATACCGTTGCTGTTAATCTTACTATCTGCAGTTTTTACACGCTTGCGTATACACACACAGTTACTGTCCATCCATTTAGAAAGACGGAGTTGTCAGAGTGAACTTCGGACGTGGCTTCTACATTCAGCACAGACGCTCTCGCAACCCAAATCCCGACGCCAACGTCATCGTCGATTTTGAATAAAATAATGTTTTTTTTAATTAAATGTTTATTTATGTATGTTGTTTGCATTTTGTCCATTTCTAAGTTGTGAGTCAACACCAGCCAAAATACTGTTTTTAGTCATTAACATTTGAAATGATGAAGGCACTTTAAAAGTAACACAAAATTCGCAGTCTTCCCAGAAAAACCAAAAACTTTTCAGAAGTGCTTAAAGTTAAAATCCTGTTTACTCTTTTCCTTCCAGGTTCCTAGACTTCTGATTGGCCAACATACAACATACACGGTTAGGATTTGGCATGTTCTTGACACCGTTTGACTTCGTTTTTGGCTTTTACATGTGGACGGGATTTTTTTTTTTTTTGAAATCTCTGTTTTCAAAAATACGTGTGGACGTGGAGTTTAATAAACTCAGCCCTCTGCTCCATGCTTCCTACAATATAACACGACATTGGAGTAAATTCTCGACCATCTCACACTTCTGTTTAATCAGTTTTCTTTGTAACATTTATTCAGCTGTGTGAAAACTATAACTTTAATATCAGCCGCACCGATTTACTCAGGAACAAATAAAACAGTAGTGAAAGACCGCGCAGGGTCTGAAAACAGCAGAGCACTTTTGCAAATATGTGACGTCTTGATAATTCGAGCAGATATTTGAAGTTTACACAGCTACATTCTCACCTGAAAATATCTTGAAAATTTTGTGACCCAGAAAGAGTAATATTAAAACTAAGTAGCTGCCGCCATTGTTGGAATTGGCTGGGCCACGCTATGAATTCTGGGATACGTTGGGCCATGAAGAATACCCCCAGCCCCCAGGGAAATGAAGGACACATTTGTCGGCCGCATTTGGAGGAGCCTTTGAATTGCAACAGAATTTCCCTCGGGATAAATAAAGTTCTTATCTTATGAATTCAGTCTTTAAATGTTTGAGCAGTTGTATCTGCCGAGCCTCACAGTTTGGGTGTCATATACTTTGAGTGTATGTGGTTTTATAGAGGCTGAGCTGGAGCAGTTACATGCTTACACCTGCTGTTTATGCAGACGCTCAAAGGAACCTGTGGTTGTATCTTGTTGACGTTGTGGGCATTTTGAAGAAAAACTTTATTGCAGTATTTAGGTTAAGAGCTTCATGTACATACTTGCTGTGCTTTGATTCCTAATTTCAGCATGAAACCTGGTGAACCTCCCTGCCCTGTCTGACGACAGTATAATCAGCTATGGAAGTAATCATTATCATTAGTAGTCTGTTGAGATTTAAAAGGTCTCCTTTTTACGTAATATTGATTTTCTTTTCCGTCTATCACGTCTTTCAGCAAACAATCGAATGAAAATAATGTTTTCTCTCAGTTTTGAGAAGGAGCTATTCCACATGTGCCAGTAAAAAATTTTCTTCCACCTTCACATTCATCAGTAAACCTAATTACAGATTTGGATTACAGACCTAACCTTTCCTCAGTTGCTCTCTGCTTGTTTGTTCTCTGGTTGGTGTCTCAGACACGTGGGCTGCTTGAAAAGGATTACAGTGTAATCAGTCAGATGGAGACTCAGCCAGAGAGCTTTAGCTGCCTCCCACAGGACGCTGCCGACCACTGAAACTCAAGAAGAGGGAGGATTAACTAAGCAGGCACATATATATGACAGCAGCTATGAAGCCCATGCACATTTACATAGTGCACACTATCTGAATGGTGTGCACAGCCACTGCTTAACGTAGTGAAAAAGTGTAGGGTTGCGTCCCACCATGATGCTATTAGTATTATATCTGTGACACATATCTAAGTCCTAATGTATGTTTACATACTTATAAATACACTGTGTGGTGGAGGATCAACATTTAACCACCTGTAATACACTTCAGCCAATGGTAATACACTTCATGAACCCCTAATAGGATTTCAGCTCTTCCCTTAAATGCTTCTGTAAGTACACCAAGAGCTACTTTTAAATCTATTTCCATTAGAAAATCCACACTCTTTTATTTTCTTTACGTTGGACATGAGTGCTCTTATTCTGCAGTGGGTTTTGTTGTTGTTTTTTCCTTTAAGCCAGTGTGACACACTTGCTGACTTTGGCTTTTTAAACACGAAGATTTGCTGCTTTCTTTTAAATTCCTTACACTCTTTCTACTCTTTCTTCTTTCGACCTAACGTTACCCAGTTACTGCCTTCACAGACACGCTATGTAGCTCAGAGGTGAAGATAAAGTTTCATGTGTAGACTGAAATAAAACCCGCCTTGGACAGTGATACTCACCTGTATCCACAGAGATGGAAACACAAGCCGTCCTCAGGTAGACTGATGCTTATGGACAGCATTATCCGCTTAAGACATTTACTGAAAGACTGAATCGTGCTTAGGATCACAAGGAGTTCTAAATAGTACTTTATTTGCATATTGATTATTGACAAGGAAAATGCCACAATACAGAACATGAAACATATTTGTTGAGGTGAACTGAAAAAGTGTTAAAGCTTTCAGTATGCCTGCAAAAGACAAAGAACTGCATTAATAGGTAACCAAAGCCTGACAGAAATGGAATATATGCATAACTAAAATATTCCTGAAATAGTACCATAATGAATTGAACATACACACACACACATGGCTGCCAGTGGTTTACATTTAATCATGAAGTTGCTTTCAAAGCAAAAGTACTTTTGCTTTTCAGTGAATTCTAGCTTCTGAAATGAGCTTTTCCTCCTCATCTTTATACTGTCATACATTTAATATCTTTATGCTAAGCATAAATATCAACATTGATCCCCTAGTTTAATTTACTTCATGTCTTATGTTACATTAAGGTGTAAAAGGCAAAAAGAACTTCTCAGATTTATTTCTGGAGACTTGATCGTCTTTTACTTTCAACAACTAAGCAACACTGTAAAGCTTTTCTGTAGGGCTTCCACTACTTGTTGACCACTGAGCACAAACATCATTTATTTTTCCTGGCTGTCAACTTTAATTCTGGAAAATTAACTGGGTTTGTTTATTTTGTTGTTGTTGGGTTTTGTTTTGTTTTTGGGGGGGGCGGCAGGGTTTGTGGCCACAATGACTCTAAAGATCTTCACACACAGATTAATAGCTCTAACCATGTGAATCCACAAACATAATTAACTGGAAAATGTTTGTTTGTTGTGGTGGGTTTAGTGTGGTCAGCTCGTAGGTTCATCTCAAAGACACACAAACACCGTCATTGATCCCTGTGGTGTTGTGAATGAAGCCCAGAGGACACTTCAGCACAGTGTAAACCAGCAGCCTTCATCCTCACAGCAGCAGCTCAAACCTGGGATTTCTGTGGCCACCAGTGTTGGGTTTGTTCCTCAAAAAGAGTGCCCTATTGTGTAGTGTATTACACAATGCTCATTGCTTTTCTCAAAAGTAAGGCTGTATGTTCATTAATTACTTACCAGAGAAAGTAACTTATTGCACTACTGTTGCATTGCTTTTGCATTACTCTATAAATGACTTTGTACACAATTAACAATATAAACCACACTGCAACACAAATCCCTGTCCTAATGAGGACACACAATCTTTTAGTGTTTGCACGAGAACACAAAAATGGTAACACAAAGGACAGTCGAAATCCAGCCCAAAGAGATTTCACAGCGATTGCGAGTTATATTACTGTAGAAACATGTGCAGGTACTGAAAAATGTAATCTGATTACATTAACCTCACACTTTGGAATGTGCTACACCCATTACTGGTGACCACCAACCACAACAAAAAGCTTACACAATAAGTCGTTCCTGGCTTAAGAACAAAAGAGGACGTGTCATTTAACCAGAAAGCACTGAGAAACAAAAATATAATTGTGTATAAAAGATGTTTGTGTTGAGAGTTGGGCCAGCTCAGATATGTTTCAGTTTCATACACTTCATAAACATTTTTAAATGTAATGATACAATTAATAATCTGTAGGCCCTCAAATAATGATGAAATGATACAAATTTTGAGTGTTGAGTGTAGAGTTTTTGACTGTACATATTGTTCTCATGACGTCGGCATGCTTTCCCGTGTTGACATAGGAGTGGTATAATGAGGGTGCGTGTGTTGGAATTATGAAACGTTGGTCTGAAGGCCTGTTGGGTCTTGCTGTTGGTGAGACTTTAAGAGATGGTTGTAAAACTGGAAAAAGACATAGCAGTGCTCCACAGCAGAGGTCCTGATACAAACTTCGTCTTGAAATTTGAAAACGTTTTTACTTGGTGAACTTGCTACTGATGCTTCCTCGTCATGCTTGATGGTCTGTGCATTAAATTGTTGTTGGAGAGTAGCGAGCAGTTTTCAGATTGTATGTTACCACATGCAGTTCATCCTTCATTAAAGACATGAACCAACCATAGACGGTCAGCTGCAGTTCAGCCGCAGACCAGGTCTGACATATGTTATTATGAACATGCATTTCACCATTTCAGGGAGAAAGTCGTCATCAGTCCTTATTTAACCTCACCCTTAGTAAACTTATTGCAGCTTTGCCACTGGAGCCAATATTCACACCCTTTTTGGACAGCACTACTCTACACTTTCCTGCTTTAGTTTCCTTCCTTCTGCTCTGTTCAGTTGTGGAGAGCTGTGAGTACCTGTGAATGAGCTATTTGCTTGGGTTAAGTCTCTTTCGTGATATTGAATCAGGATCCTTAAAGTAAATGTTTTTTAATTAAACTGCAATACATGCGTCCTTCCTTGAAGGTCTCAGAACTCTTTTGTTCTGTTTGCTATAGAGACTTCTGCTTTTTATGTTTTGCTAACTTTTTTTTTTCCTTCCCTTAAAACCAAAAAGACATGTCGGTGATTGGAGCAAACCCCTTATTTAGCAGAGGTGACCCCAGCTATACAGCTGATGGAGAAAAGCCTGAGGAAATGTTCCCAATTTGGTGTCTTTCTGCCAGGCAGTGGTGGTATTAAACTGACTGCATCTGACACTAACATGTTGCTGATCTGTCAGCCAGTGTGTACTTTTTAAACGGTCTCACCCCACTTCCTCTTATTTGTCCGCATATTTGGTTTCATGCTAACGTCTGCTTTTTGGTTCCTTTTTTTAATCGCTATTTCTGTTCATTCCAGGAAAAATGTTACATTCTAAGAGTCCTCTCCTGCTTTCTGTACTTTGACTTGTAGATCTGAAAGGGCTGACTGTCTATTTCTCAGCAGCCACCCTGCTGCTGCTTTAAAAAAACAGAAAAGGCTCTTAACACTCTTCTTCTCTACCCGATATGCTGAAATGCATGGTAATGCTTCACTGACCAATCAAAAATGTAAAAACAAGTTTTAAACTGGAAGTCAGCTGCTCTCAAAGCAGATAATTCATGCTGACAAGTCTTGTTTTGTGATGACACAGTATATCTGCAGGCCACAAAAGATGAGGATGTCCTAAAAAAAATTTATCCAGTGTATAAATGTGTTAAGTTCAAGTACTAAAACATGAAAAAACACCTTTAACATTTTAGTGATTAGCGATCGTGGCTCAAGAGTTGGGAGTTCGCCTTGTAATCGGAAGGTTGCCGGTTCGAGCCCCGGCTTGGACAGTCTCGGTCGTTG
>NW_005187735.1:455648-457414 GCF_000239375.1 Pundamilia nyererei | reverse complement strand
CAAAAAATCGCAATTAGATTATTTTCCATAATCGTTCAGCCCTAATATGAACATAGGAGACTTGGATGTTCTGCTTTAGTTAAGACAGAAGGATGGGCCTTTTACATAGTGCAGCACTGTGAGCAATTTGTCTTTACGTTAAAATGTTTGGTCAACCAGGTTAATTATGAAAGCAAGCATAAAGCATAATTATGTAATATCAGTGCCCCCCACCCCCAAACCTCCACAAAAAAAGATTACGGTATGAAATGTTTTCGTCTGTGTTTCTGTAACGGAAACCGCACAATTTATTTTCAGACTTAACAGGAAATTTAAAAAAAGAAAATGGTATTCACAGGAAAGCAACAGATCAGCTGTACTTCAGACGTGTTCCCAAATGTGTTGGAGGTTTTTATCCTAAAAGAACGTGCCCGGCTGGAGTACACAGTGTAGGTTTCGTTTGCAGCTAAACCCCCTGTTCTTTTCATAGTTGTTGAATTACTTGCCCATAATCCCATAATCTTCATTTCTCCTCTCGGCTCACGTTAGAATCTCAGCTTCCTTTGTTACGTTGTTCAGAGAAAGTAACTTTTTATGGCATAAACAGAAATAGCTATTAAAACAAAAATGCCAGCTGGACTTGCATGCAATATCATTTAGTAATGTTGCCACGCTTGCAGCTTGGTGAGCCTCTTCTGGCAGAGCGTGACTTTCAGCTGATGCAAATATAACAACTTCTCATCCTCACAAAGACAGTATTATTGTGTTGGTGGTAAAGATGCCCCTTGAAGTGTCCCTGCATTTATTGCTACTCAGCAAATGAACGCGTGCAAGGTTCTCCACAAATGTGGATTGTTTTTTTCTTCCTTTTAAAACATTTGGACTTCAATAAAAGGGGGCTCTAAATGCCACTGTACAATAGCTGCTCAGGAGCAAACAAGAGAACTGGTTGGAAACTGGTAAATAAAAGAAAGCGGAGGGGAAAAAAATCAACATTTGCTGCCTTAAAGCTACCAGGACAGCTTCAGTGCTTCTTGTTATCGGTTCTTCCAGCCTTTGCAACTCAATTCAAATCTAATAAAAGAACATAGCATAAAGAGATCATTCCAGTGACACGAGAAACCAGAACAAGAAAACATGCTTCCTCGCCTTTTTTTTTTTTTACTGCCCACTGGTCAGAGAGAGAAGAAGAAAATGCAAATCAAGTAGAAGTTTCTACCTGATTGAAACTCCTTTTAGTCACTGTTCAACAAACAGAAAATGTAAATCGGATCTTATTGTAGTTTCCTCTTTCCTGAAGATTTCAGTGAAGTAATAACAGAACGAGTTGAGAGCCACACTTTCATTTCTGTTTTCGTTTCTTTTCACGTTTTTAGGTATTTTTTCACTCTCTCTGTTTGTTTCCCCCTCTGTGATTCGCATCATGATGAGTCACCCTGATGCTGTGTTAGTCTGAAAAGAGATGTTGAGCCTGCTTCATCTGATCTCAAGAAAGCCTTTGTTTTCTTACACACACACACACACACACACACACACACACACACACACACACTTTCCTCATCTCACACCCTGGCCTCTGGATTAATAGTTGACGTAGTTCAAGATATTTTCCCGGCTGAAATGCTGGTGAAAGTTAGGATGGGTTCTGATTAGAACTGGGCGATATGAGATTTTTTCATATCACGATATGTTTTTTTCATTTCAGGCGATAACGATATCTATCACGATATAAGCCAAATAACTATATTTGTAAGATTTAAATGTGCCGTTGCTCACAAGTAAAATGT
>NW_005187735.1:443657-454419 GCF_000239375.1 Pundamilia nyererei | reverse complement strand
AAAAAAACAAAACAACAAAATGTGCACAGTATTCAACCCATACTGCTGATTTTTGCTTTCAGTTAATGTAATGTGGAGTGCTATTAAGTACATTTATATAACCGCAGTACTTGGTGCGTGCATTGTCCTACATGAACTTAGACTTTACCTGAGTAGGTCCAGCATGGTAAACTTTTCATATGTGGTACTCAGCAGTGTGTTGCTGTCATTATTTGTATTTGTCAGCTGTGAAGTATGTGGTTTATGAAACTGCATTTTTGTTCCCTGCGTTTATCCTTAAGAAAGTGCTTCTCCCCAGACCAGCTGCAGTTTCATCAGTGTATTTGTTTTCTGGGAGGAGGCCCTGCCTTGAAGGCTAGGGTGGTTTTGAATGCTTAATGCTTAAAAACTCAGGAAAATGCATTTGTGAGGGTTTGAAATAAAAGGTATGTGTTGAAAATCATCACAAGTATTTAACGATAATAACCAGATGTGTACTGATCCTTGGGGGATTCTCTCTGATCCCTGAATGTATAATTGGAGGCAGTTAAACTTAATCGTATCTAATCAGTAGTTTGCTCTCTCCTGCAGGACGCTGAGGCTGCAGTGCTGGTGCGTCACCAGTCTCGTGCCTGGTGCTGGTGCATGTGCCTCGGTCTGGCCCTCATGCTGTCTGGAGTGGTGGTCGGAGGTGCCTACCTGTATCGCTACTATGTCATGGAGGTGAGTAGCGAGCCTGAGGACAATTTGGTAAGTATCTCATACAGCGCATGGAGCAAATGGTGCGTTGTTAAATATGAAAGCAGACGGGTAGAAATGCAGTTAACAACATTATAACAGAATGTCACAGACGGCGGTGGCTCAGGAAGAGTTGATCATCTATGATTAAAAACTAATGGCCAATGGTGACTCCACTTTATCAACTTCATAATGGAATATAAGTTTCCACATTTTCTGTTTAAAACAGTGATGAACATAAACATGCATATGTATGTTACTGCAAAATTGCATATAATTTAGGATGTTATTGTCCTTCCATGAACAAAACCACCCTTATTTAAAGCGCCGTGTGTACTCCTGCAGCTCACACTGACAGTGAAGAGCAAAGCACATGGTACAAATTTATATGTACTTTTAAACACATTTCAGCTCCACTTTCTGAAGAAAACACATTCAAATTTAATTTCTGTTCATGACATGGGTAAGAAAAGGCATGAAACTTGGATCAGAAATTGCAAAAGTAAATGTGAACTGACACAGCGCGACAGGTCAGAGCATGTACGCCACTGCCAGCTGTTCTTGTCACGTTAAGCTCCGCCTACAGCACAGTGGCAGTTCTAGACATAAACTAGACCAAGCTGTTTTGAGTTTATCAACTTGAGCTCATCTTTTGTAGCTGAAGACTGAATAAACCTGTCGCTGATCTGAACAGGCTTCCTGTTTACTATTCTGTAAATGGCTGTGATGTGGCTGAATGTCCTCTTCTATTTTTATTAATCCAAATTCTCTCTAAATTTAAAGAGAATCAAATTGTCTCCATGTCTGTCACATTACATTCCTTAAGGAAATGCGAACATGCGCTGTTTCTAAATTCAGAAAAACTTTGTGTCTACAGAAGTATCTGTTTTTATGCATTTCTCCAGAGAGAACTAAACTTTTAACGTCAAAAACTGATGTTATAAAAACTGGGAATAAGACTTCCTCAAATTTGAGATGTATGTTCTGTTACGCTTTATTTGTCAAAAATGTCACATCTCTGTCTCCTTCCTTTTTTCTTTTTCTTTTTTTTAACCACAGGAGGGCCAAGTATTTTTTTGTGGTGTCGAATACCGTGAAGAAGACTTCATGATCCAGGAAGAGGATGAGGTATGGCAAAACTCTGGATATAGTATCTTTTCCTTATCAGAGGCCTGTGTTATGAAGCAGGATTTGGGAGCTCAGCGAGGTGCTTCAGGGTTAACCCTCGGTTATCAGGGTTACAACAGGGGTTGATTTGTTAGTGGACTACATCAGTATGGTGGCCATTCAAGATGGAAACCTGATTTGCTCTGGAGCATGATATGTCAAGGTTGGAGACCAGCGGGTACGAAATCACTACCCACTGACCCACTGATCAGTTCTCTGGAGAGTATTTTTCTCATTTATTTAAAAAAAACAAACAAACAACTTCTTGACCCCAGAGTGATAACAGAAGGGCCAGCTGGTTTTAGAGACAGAAAAAAGCTTTTGGTTTTCTCTGCATACCCATCAGGTATCACATTTTTAGGAAAATTGGGGGTTTTTGCTGCAGGCATCTTCAAATCGAAATCATTGCTCTGTAAACCTGAGCCTAAGCCTCGTACTTGGCGATCTTAAATAAGATTGTGAAGAATTATGTCATCATTTCTAGCACATTCCTTATTCCTCGCTCTTTCGTGTGTGAACGGGTTTGTGGTTAGATTGTGAAACTCTGGGTTATGTATCGAGTTGAAAATCCCCAAGCGTTATTTGGTTGGTCTAATTGAAGATGCCAGGGTAGGTGAAGCCAGATAAGGACGAGATACCATGAGTATGATGAACTCCCTTGCAACACAGGCCTGTGTTTATATGTTTGTGTTCAGTAGATGTGACACTGGTTCAGTGTGTCTATTGTTTTCATTTAATCATTACCGATTGAGTTACTGATTAATGTCCTGAGTTGGTGACTAACTGACCTCTGCTTGCAGGGCTCTTTTAGGAAAGTGAGCCTAGTCAGTTTCGCATCACTGCCATAAATCAGTGTATGAGCTGACAGGCCTCCAAGCTTTGCTCCATGTGGTTTTATTTCTGTACCAAAAGTATTTTTTAAGAAAATATGACTTGATCCAAAAACAATTCTGAATTATGTTTAGGTAGAAGGAAAGCGTTTCACTGAGTAACCAGTGACTGTAACTTATTAAAAATGTTACGCACTGGTTCATAGGTGGAGGTGGAGCTGCCAAACCACATGCGTCAGATGTCAGAGACGATCCGGGTGTTGGAGACAGAGCAGGTGGAGCTAATCAGTGTGCCAGTGCCCGAGTTTGAAGATGGAGACCCAGCTGACATCGTCCACGACTTCAGCCGGGTATGTACTTGAAAAGATGGAAATAGTGATGTTGACGCAAAGCTACGGTTGCACATTTAGAGGGATTCAAAGTAGACCAAACATCACCTGTAATGACATTCTGACAGCTTCAGAATTTTAGGAAGAACATGTGAGTTGTGAGTGATGCAGTGTCTGCTAACCAGCCAGTAGGAATTCAGCCTGAGATGATTTACCCATCTCCCAGCATAGGCACCTTTATGGGAAACTGTATGCAGATATATTTAGCTATTTAACATTTACATTTTAAAGATAACCAACTCAGCTTTCTATTCCGTTACTAGGTAAAGAAAAAGAAAAAAGCAAATACCAGTGACTTTTCTGTTTTCTAACTGTATTCCTTCTTTCTCAGAGGCTGACTGCTTACCTGGATCTGTCTCTGGACAAGTGCTATGTCATCCCACTCAACACCTCCATTGTCATGCCTCCCAAAGACTTTTTGGACCTTCTCATCAATATCAAGGTAACTGTGCAGGGTTCAGACCTATTTGTGTTCCTGTGCTGGCTTAAGCCTGGATTATATTTCCATATATCTGCTGAGGTCCAAGTAACAGTTTCATCATCAGACAGTGAATTTGAGGGTCTGTGTGGATTTCTACATGTTTGCCTTTTTTTTTTTTTTCTTTTAACCTGCAGGCTTGTCCCCACAGAATTTACATTACAATGCACCAACTACCCATGAGAAAGAATTGTAACAGGAATGACTTCTCGGTCATCAGGTCTCCTTCTGTCCGTTCCTTCATCCACTATGGAGTATAATCTAGGTTTTAGATGACATGATTTATAGCTGTCCTACATGCTCAAATTTACCATTCCATACTTTCCCAGACATGTTAAGCAAACTAGTTCCTAACTGATGCTCGGGGAAGATGCTTTAACGTCTTCCTCGTGTAAAACACTTCAAACTGTTCCAAACAGCTGGGACCAAAATAAATGAATTGAAACCACCAAGCCGCCTGCTTTAAATTGCTATTTGCCATGGATCTATTAATACAGGTTCCGGTATTAATGACGATTGAGCAGAATCTGGCACTCCTCAAAGAAAAGAGATGTCCAAAAATTGAAATACAGAAACAAAAAGCGCAAGCTCTTACATATTTGCACCATGCTTTAAATAATTTGCATTTGGTTCCTCCCTTTGCCCAGGCTGGCACCTACTTGCCTCAGTCTTACCTGGTCCGTGAGGAGATGATGGTGACCGAGCGCCTGGAGCACGTCGACCAGCTCGGCTATTTCATCAACAACCTCTGCAAAGGCAGAGACACCTACAAACTGCAGCGCAGAGACAGGATTCTGGGTAAGCATGTCAGGCTTTCATTTAGGTTTAAACATACAGAGATATAAGACTACAGATGCCAAACAGGAAAGGCAAAGACAAAATGCACTGCCATACAAATGTTTAGCAAGCATTAAGAGAGATTGTAAATCATTGCAACCTGTGTATTTGAATGTTTGGAAGTTCTGTGTACTCTTCAGCAACATGAGACACGAAATGCAGCCATACAAGTTTATATAAGAGATTCTCTGATCACCTCACAGGTATGCAGAAGCGCGAGGCTCTGAACTGCCACAAGATTCGTCACTTTGGGAGTCAGTTTGTGGTGGAAACCCTGATCTGTGAGCCTTAAGACGCCTCGTCGCCTCACGACTGCTCTTAAAGTCACTGGCGTGCAGTGAGATTGTGTTTTTAATCCGCACCTGTCTATTGTTTCCTGTCCTTTACTTCAGGTAGTTTGAGTGAGTGAGCGTGGTGAAATGTGATGCTGTTGGGTGAATATTCAGTGATCCTAAAATTTAAAAAAAAAAAAAAAAAGTGAAGCATTGCGTTTTTTGTTTTATTTTCCAATTTCTATACAGAAATTATTTTCAGAGATAAATTAGCTTACAGCCAGCTGAGTATACAAAAGTAAATTATTTTAATCAAATTAACTGCAAACATAGTATCAAGCTCTTCATTAATAGACGTGGGTAAATATGAGATTTCCTTGCTTTCAGTTCACATATAACATTTTAAGACAGGGCGACTTTTATACCACTCAGTCCACAAAGACTTTTTTTGTATTTTGTCTGCTGTAGCTGTTAATACACTGCACTTGTTTTCTTAACTGGAAAATGATCTTAAAATAAGAGTGTAAATGCGCGCTTCTGCTGCTGAGCTTTAAAGTGTGTGAAATCTGATCGAAGAACACAATATTTTAATTCAGATGAAAGACAGCTCAGAGAAATAAAAACACGCTTATATTAAAATCTTTTTCACAGGGGTTGTCTGTCTTTTTATGAATGTGTAATTTTTTTTTTTTTTGGATAACTCTTCTTGTACCAATTTGTGTATATGATCTATAAACATAAGCAGACATACAGAATAAAGAAAATGGTAGAAACTATAAATGGTGTGTTGTGTGTTTCTGTGCCAGAAGCTTCAGAAAAATCCTATAAACTTTTAATTTGTGTATATACACTAATAATTATTTTGACTGTATTTCTGTTATTGAGCAAAGGATCAGACTACTTGAAACCAGCAGTACATGTTTATTTTAGTGTGCCTAGGGCTGCCGCGATTAGTCGACTAGTCACGATTATGTCGACTTTTAAAATCGTCGACGACTAATTTAATATTCGACACGTCGTTTGAAGCTGTGTAAGATCCCAAAAGACGCAGGAATAAGTAGTAGGATTTAAGAGTAAATCGGCTTGGCTGAGATTAAAGTTATAGTTTTTACACAGCTGAATAAACATCAAGCAGACAACTGATCATCAGAAGTGTGAGATGCTCGAGAATATACTCCGGTGTCCTGTTATATTTTAGATAGCAAGGAGCAGACGGCTGAGTTAATTAAACTTTACTGAAACAATCTGCAGCTTTCATTAACGTTTAATAAACTATCATCTTGTCTTTATTTTTAGTTAGCACATACCTTAGACACTTCAAGCTGTAAGCTAATGATAGTTATATAAGAGCAGATGCTGCTGGTGCAATAAGCTGTACGTTTTACGTCCAATGGATGATGATCTGATTAGTCGACTAATCGCAAAAATAAATCGGTGACTAGTCGACTATCAAAATAATCGTTTGTGGCAGCCCACTGTGGGCCACACTGGTGCATCAGCTCTACATCTTTTATGGGTTCTTTGACTTTAATGAAAGGTCAGATCATTTCTTCAGTCAGTGTACTGTTCACCACGCAGTTTGTTTTCATCATACAGATCATAACTCATGATAAAGAATGTGACTGACAGTGTCAGTGGCCATGCTGTTTACAGCGGTGTCATCACATGCAGTCGTTACCTCAGTGAACTAACATAGATCAGCTGTCACAGTGGGCTCTCTGCCTGTGTGTCATAGGATCCTGGTGGAAATTTGTCTATGATTAAAGCACTAATCAAGAGAGCCCTAACCCAGGGGGCTCATGGGGAAAGCAGTGGATGGAAAGTCACCTTGATGGAGCAGGGAGGTGTTTGCAGACAGGTCATAAAAGCTGAGGTTCGTACAGTTACATCTGCTCTAAATACTGGACTGAAAAACTATTAGATTTCTTTGATGTCTGTTTTACGTGTTAAACCTTCATTATTGTTTCACTCATGTTTGCTAATTTCAACTTGTGTCTGCTTGTACTGATTCAGTTTAGGTCTTTTAGAGCTGCTTTCCTCTTACCAACCTGTGCCAGCCTGAGGCCCTCAAACAGGAGCCTACAGGCTGTTTGTGGGTCTACATCAGGGGTGTCAAACATAAGGCCCAGGGGCAAGAATTGGCCCTGAAAAGACTCAATTAAGACCCACTGGACAGCTTTCAGAAATGTAAAAGGGGGGGTATAAGTTTTGTTCCTACTGGTAAAGACATCCCCTATAACTATTCTCACTACACCAGAGTAATAAGTAATAGTTAAACAACCAAAGTTCCTACTTTTTTTTTTTCAATAATATATAATTTTTGGGGGGATTTTTGCTTTTTACAGTACATATAGAGATTTGTATTTTACATTTGCTGCATTTCACATTTATTCACAAATACACATTTTTCCAAAGGTCTAGCATCTATCCTGAACACGTCTATCAGTTTGTTTTTGCCGTCATTACAATTGGAGATATGATTACCTAATACCCCGTTCATAACTGAAGATGTGAGGATCCATTTTATATTGGAGCTATTCAGAGGATTACATCACCTTTTTTCAGACGTAGCAACACGCACCATGAATAACTACAGACATGATGGCTGCCTGGAATATCAATCTGGGGTGTGAATGCTGAAATCTGACAAGAGAAACATGATCCGCCTTTGGCTCTGATCCCAAGTGGCAGACACCCAGTCCACTACCTCTATTTACTTAAACATTTTTAATAACTACGCAAACGTAGTATAAATAAATGTTCTTATCTTAAAAACACATCCAAAATTATACAGGTAAACATAAGATTTTTAGATAACATTACAATGCAGGTATACCAGCAAGTAATCGAAAGTAATATAAAGCAAACAATAGAAAATAATCTTCCTGTGTCCGTGTCCTGTTTATGTGTAAAAATAAAACCGAGTCTAGGTCGGATACTGCAACAGGCGTAATTAGAGTGTACAGGAAGTGACATGCAACAGCTGCTTTGAACATTTTAATAGATAACCTGTTGAAAGTTAGACTTAAACGAAATTATAAACAAATACATTTAACAGGTAACCTTTTATATAATAATAATAATTGACATTAACATAATAATAAGAAATCCCCTTATGGCCCAAATGTGTTGCAGTTTAAGTAGTTTACTGCGCAAATAAAAATGAACGAATGAATTAATGAATAATAGGTGCTGTAACACAACACTACAAAATGAAACTGCTGAGCAGCTTGGGAAATATAAAGGCGAAATCTAATGGCGAACTCGCCTACAAAAACTACTACTCCCAGCATTCTGCATGGTTTCCTTTCGCGCTTACCGTAGTTCAACACTTCTGAAGACAAGCGCTTCATCTAATGACTTTATAAGTAATTTGCTGCCGTTTTCTTTCGCAATGTGACTTCTGCGTTTGCAACTTTTGAAAGGGTAAGTGCAGAGCTTCTGTGTCGCTATAAGAGAGAAAAAGTGAGCACTGTCCTCCTCTTTGGTGAACTTGTGTTAAACATGCTAAATTGAATGCTAGTAGACTGTGTTTCAGTCTCCATGGCAACGGCCTTAGTTCCGTCTGTGTTCGACGGCGACTTAATAATTAAGAAAAATGAACGCGTTAATAGTTGTTTAAACTTATTCCAAGTTGTTTAACCCTGTCACGCATAGTGGTCACAACAGTGGACAGCTATTCAAAGTCTGTTTTCTTGTATTTGTATCAGTGTTGATGGTATACTTGCACATAAACCACTACATTGGACACTGATGTGTCGCTCCATACCCTGCCACCCACTGGTCAGCAAGGTTTCCACCTACGTGGACATGTAAAAAAACTCTTTGAATAGTACATGTTTAAAAAAAAAATGAAGTTCAAAAATCTTTTTTCATGCCCTAAAGATGAAAACAATACTTTAAAAAGAAAAAATCCTGATTGAGGTTGTCATAATTCATGCATGAAAGGGTTAATAATACTGATTCGTTTTTTAAGGCGAGGGCATAGGCAAATAGCTTACACGCATTTATTTTATTTTGTTTTACCACCGTTTTAACATTTTCATTAATTTTTAAAATGAGAACAAAAAGTTTACTATTTTACTTTTTTTTTTTCATTATTACTCAGTCTCAGTGAGTTTGTGTTTCATCAGCTAAACTGTTTGCCCCTCATATTGTCTTCCAGGGGCAATGAACGACTATGAGGTTATCAGACAGATTGGGCAGGGTGCATTTGGAAAAGCCTTCCTGGTCAAAGACAAAGGGGGAGGTGGAAACACACAGTGTGTGGTCAAAGAGATCAGCCTCAGGAAGGTACAGCAGCATAGCTCAGTTTCACTACCTGCAGTGCTGCCTGGGATCAGGAAAACGATCACACTATATTGCTCTCTGTGACTTACACATGCATTCGAGCAGCTTTGTAATGTCTCAGCTTTGTAATGTATGCTTCAAGCACAAATTAAGCTTATCTAATATACAGGTACCAGCTTCATTTGAAGTAGAATCAGGTTATTGTAAAACAACTCATATTCTGCAGTCAGTATAGACTAAGACAAGTCTTAAATAAGCTGTCTTTCTCACTGTGTACATTAGATTATGTCTTTTGTATGTCACTACAGCCCTTGAGACATTCTACATCTCTCAGCTAAAAATCGTGTTGCTTAAGTGTTATTTGTTACAAGAGTAACTTCAGTAAATAATATTCTTACATTGAAAAGCACTGATGATGAATGGTTAGTTGCAGCCCAGATAAAACCATTAGAGCTCAAGTGATCAATTCTAAACTATATTTAGTGCTTATTTAGAAGTGTTTTTCCCAAGAACACATTACTCCTTTTATTTTTGTGTGTTTTGCTGCTCAGATGTCAGCAAAGGAAAAGGAATCATCCAATAAAGAGGTGACGTTGCTGTCAAAGATGAAACATCCAAACATTGTCACCTTCATCCGGTCCTTTCAAGGTATGTGTGGGCTTCAGAGTAGAAGATGTAATGTATCAGTTTATATCAGTGTTAAAGTGTTTTCTGGATGTCTGTATAGAGAGAGGCAGCCTTTATATAGTGATGGAGTACTGTGACGGAGGAGATCTGATGAAGAAAATCAACATACAGAGAGGAGTTCCTTTCACTGAGGAGCAGGTATACCTCACCCTGGCCTTAGCTATTTAATAAAGGCTGATCAGATTTTCCTCACTGTGATAGTTTTGCACTGAAATATGTTCACAAACACACTGACGGACATTCAGTCTCTGTTATTACTGCACGCAAGAAATAACAGTACAAACACACATCGATCAGACATAACATTATGACCACTGAGAGGTGAAGTGAATAAGACTGATTATCTCTTCATCATGACACCTGTTAGTGGCTGGGATATATTAGGGAGCAAGAGCCCTCAAGGTGTAAGGTTTGGAGAAAAATTGTGATGGCTTGATGACTGGGTTAGAGCATCTTCAAAACTGCAGCTCTTGTGGGGTGTTCCTGGTCTGCAGTGGTCAGTACCTAATCAACAGTGGTTCAAGGAAGGGACAGTGGTGAACCAGCTACAAGGTTATGGATGCGTGTGAAGAGCGAAGGCTGGGCTGTGTAGTCCAATCCAGCAGACAAGCTACTGTAGCTCAGATTGCTTAATGTTAATGCTGGTTACATACAGTGGCTTGCAAAAGTATTCGGCCCCCTTGAACTTTCCCACATTTTGTCACATTACAGCCACAAACATGAATCAATTTTATTGGAATTCCACGTGAAAGACCAACACAAAGTGGTAAACATGTGAGAAGTGGAACGAAAATCATACCTGATTCCAACATTATTTACAAATAAATAACTGCAAAGTGGTGTGTGTGTAATTATTCAGCCCCCTTTGGTCTGAGTGCAGTCAGTTGCCCATAGACATTGCCTGATCCCTAATGACTAAATAGAGTGGACCTGTGTGTAATCTAATGTCAGTACAAATACAGCTGCTCTGTGACAGCCTCAGAGGTTGTCTAAGAGAATATTGGGAGCAACAACACCATGAAGTCTAAAGAACACACCAGACAGGTCAGGGATAAAGTTATTGAGAAATTTAAAGCAGGCTTAGGCTACAAAAAG
>NW_005187735.1:435928-442542 GCF_000239375.1 Pundamilia nyererei | reverse complement strand
TGATTCATGTTTGTGGCTGTAATGTGACAAAATGTGGAAAAGTTCAAGGGGGCCGAATACTTTTGCAAGCCACTGTAGATACATAGAGCATCACGGTTTGTTGTGTGTGGGGCTGGATAGCTGCAGACCAGTCAGGGTGTCCGTGCTGACTCCTGCCCACCACCGAAAGTGGCAGGAATACGCACGTAAGCATTAGAACTAAACCATGAAGCAATGGAAGAACGGGGTCTCATTGGACAAATCATGTTTTCTTTTACCTCATGTGGCTGCCCGGGTGTGTGTGACTCACTTACCTGGGCGAACACCTGGCAATAGGATGCACTATGGGAAGAAGGCAAACCAGTGTTATGCTTTGTGAAATGTTTTGCTGGGAAACGTTGGGTCCTGTCATCCATGTTGATGTTACTTTGATATGAGATACCTACCAACGCATTATTGCAGACCAACCGCACCATTGAAACAGTACTCCCGGATGGCCTTTTCAGCAGGATAATGTGCAACAAAACAAAAATGGTTACAGAAATGGTTTGAGGAGCACAACAAAGGGTTTTAACATGTTAACTCGGCCTCGGAATTCCCCAGATCTCAAACCAATTGGACATTGATGTCTCTGTGAGGCATCAAAGTTTGTCCAGCACATCTGGATGTGCTGGACAAACAAGTCCAATCCAAGGAGCCCTCACCTTGCAACTTAACAATTAGAAGGTCTGTTGTTGGCATCTTGCTGACAGATACCACAGCACACCTTCATGCCTCGATGGGTTGTTAGGCTGAGTTGTTTTGGCAGCAAAAGGGGGACCAACACAATATTAGGCAGGTGGTCACATTGTTATGCCTAATCGGAACATTAATTGTGGAGGTTTTCATTTATATTCTTCATTAGGTGGTAATTTGCTCTCTATCCATATGAAAATGCCACAGTAATAAAACAGAGTTGCGTGTTTCTTAGATCGTCGACTGGTTTGTTCAGATCTGTCTGGGCCTCAAACACATCCATGACCGGAAGATTCTCCACAGAGACATCAAAGCTCAAGTATTTAACCTGCTTCACTACAGCCTGCAATCACATATAAAGCTAATTCATTCAAAACAAGCTGTTCTGTGTTCAGTATTTGTAAACTATTTTGAACTTTTCAACAAATTACACAAAACAGGTGGCCTTATATAGTAATGGTGTTTTTTCAAATAATAGTGATCAAACTTGCACATGCATTCACCTCCTCATGAACAGTTATATGTTTTTATGATTTACATATAGATTTTGGACTAAGATGTGAAAGAAATGCACGAGACCTGTTATTTATTTCTGTAGTCTGTGTCCTGACAACAACCAATGTAAGTCTGATTATCATTTTTAAAGACAAGGATTGTGATCACAGTCACCTTTCAGAACCAAACTGAACAAGTACCATCACTTTACCTGAGCTTTACAATGCAGAGTTTACATCATGCATTATATTCATTATTGGACATTTACATGGTAAACATTACCCACAGAGACTGAGGTTGAGTTTTATAATTATCTAGTGTTATCATTGCACAGTATTGTACAGCTGAACTGTCCTGAGGTCAGCTTTGCATTGAACAAAGACCTTGCTGTATGCCAGCTCCAAGAATATCTCAAAACAACTGACCACAGACTACTCATGGCCATCACTGTCTATCATCAGTCTTATCCGTTTACACACACAAACACACACACAATGTTAGTGCCTTCCTTGTTGAACACAGACATCCTTTCATTCTTGCTCTCCCTCTGGTCTAGAATATCTTCCTAACCAACGGAGGGATGAAAGCGAAGCTGGGTGACTTTGGAATCGCAAGAATGTTGAATAAGTAAGTCAGTGTCATCTTCACACACACACACACACACACACACACACATAGTGCAGCTGTCTGTCGCTGAGCCCTCTGTAAAACATGGATGAC
The DNA here is from genome assembly GCF_000239375.1 of Pundamilia nyererei. NCBI lineage: Eukaryota > Metazoa > Chordata > Actinopteri > Cichliformes > Cichlidae > Pundamilia > Pundamilia nyererei. Next base: position 440,613 of record NW_005187735.1, on the reverse strand, counting down.
TTCCAAACAACTGATTATCATTCCACAAACTGTCGTCCCGGACATGTAAACAAATGGTTGTGGAAATAATGGTCTGTCTGTAGTTTTTTTGGCTGCTTGCAGAGAATGATAAAAACACATCCATGTCCTGTAAATAACAGTCTGTGCATGCAATAATTTTTAGACATGACTGAAAATAGCAAACATGTTTAAAATGTTTCAGCAATTGGACGTTTGATGAACATTTGGGCAGAAAATCATGGCTTGCAGAGAATGAGTCCTAATGCTGAAGAATATTCTTTGACTGATTTTCACGAGAGCCACCAGCAGGTTTTGATTTACGCTTTGTAGGAGTTCAGCCAGCTTCCACTTGTACGACTGACATTCGTTTATCCTTTAGCTTCACTTCAAGATCACTATCTGGTGTTTTTCATAGATTTGAAGGAGAGCTGAGAGAAAATACAGAAAAAAATAACTACAAATAAATTTTTTATTCTATAAAAATATATTTTACTGATACACAATAAAATTAAATTAGCCAGACAACTCTACATCTCTGAACTGAAAACCAGTTTAATACTGCTTTTCTATATTCATCCACTGACAAACTACTTAATCTCTCCAAAACCATACCAACTGAATTTCTTTCAATAAATAAATGTGACAAATTTCTTTCTTTCTACAAGAGCAATGTTCATGATATCATAGGTAATATCTTAGTCTGTTACAGTAATTTACCTAGCAATGCCTCATATTCTCAGCTTTAAATTTTAAAGATCAGGAAGGAATTATTCATCAAGTCCTACACCTTGTTCCTTGACTCCATTCCCATGAAACTATTCAAATTTGTAGCTCATGTTTTACAAATCATTTAGTCAGTATCAATAGTTCTCCACATACTGGCATCTTCCCTGTTTCTCTAAAATATGTAATAATCACACCACTATTTAAGAAAAATAATATTGACATAATTTCCCTTTTCTAATATTTTATTCTTCCCTTTCACAAAATTTGGAAAATTTGTTTACAAAAAACTGAGTAAATATACATTTAACAGTCTTTATGATAAGTACCAATCAGGGTTCAAATCCACTCAGAGCACAAAAACGTATGACGCCTTTTGTATGGCCTCCTTTAACAACGTACTAACCTTATTTACAATCAATATTGTATGGATGTAATAATGGTGCTAAAGATACAGAGGGCTGTAAAAAAATAAAAAGAACATCAATAAACATCAATAATGGCTCACAAAGAGTCTGAGTTTTAGTTCTATCTGAACTCACTTCTGCTTTCAGCACCACGACATTCTAATTCAAAGGCTTCATGACACAGTGGGTTTACCGGGTCAGGTTCCTGATTGCATGGATGGATGGATGGATCCTCAAGGCTCAGTCCTTGGTCCATTGCTGATTAACCTTTACGTACTCCTACTTGATACTATCACAAAGAATCATAAGATATCCTCCCATTCTTATGCAGATGACACATAGTTGTGCTTATCCTTTTCCTCTGATGAACGAGCAAGTCTGGAGTCTTTCAGTCATTCTGGGTTTCAGTTTTGATAATCGCATCAATATCGTCTCAAACTGACTCTGAGAAATTGGTCCATGCATTCATATCGAGTAGGATAGATTACTGTAATGCTCTGTTTGCCAGATTATCCAAATCATCAGTAGGGTGACTTCAGCTCATTCACATTGCAGCAGCCAGAATCCTAACAGGTACCAGGAAATGTCATCATATTACCCCAGGGCTGAAAGCACTCTGTTTGGCTCCCAGCACAATATAGAATAGCCTATAAAATGCTATTACTTGTGCAAACCATGCTTCTTTAATGGCAGTCCATTAAGCTTAGTTGCCAGTTAACTCGAATGTGTTTTTCGTTTTTTCCCCAGTAACAAAATACAGCAGATAATTAAAGTAATGGTTCACATTAGACGGATAGGGGAGAAGGCTAAAAGCTCTTATATTAAAGCTTTTGCAAAACTTGCATTTACATATGATTTATTTTCTAACAGCAGAGTTTGCTCTGATAATCCAGTTCTTCAATCTCAGTGCAGGCAATGTACGGTAAATGGACTTATTCTTATATGGCGCTTTTCTACTCTCCTGGAGTACTCAAAACAATCTATACAACATGCTAAATTCACCCATTCACACCAACACTGGTCTAAACACCGTGTCCCAATTACTGGTGAATATACGCTCACCAACCACTTTGTTAGGTGCACCTCAAAATCTGATGATCTACTGGGATTTTCCCAAAAAAACAATTCATAAAAGAGAAAATAACCAGTGAGCAGGTGAAAATGCCTAAAAAATAAACGCCAGACTTACGTGTTAGTCTTTGTAAAGAAGAGAAACAAGTTTTCTACATGCTCTTACATTGCTAGGCTAATTAGCCAGTTAGATAACTTGTGATACATATTTTCCTGATCACTTAGGTTCATAGCTTCATGTTCTTAAAAGGAGCTTCAGTTTAAAGTTATGTTTGGTCTTGTTTATGTTTACATTTTTCCAGAAAGTCATTTCATTTGCTTTTCTCCAGAACATATATTTAATGTTTCTCGTCACCACTAATGATGACTTCCATCTTACATGGCTGACCAAAAACACAAAAACAAATGCTTCCTTCAAGACTTTGCCTCAACCAACTGTTTACACTGAGTGCCCTTACTAAAAAAAAAACATTTTTATGAGATTGCTTTATGAGACCACTAGTAATTTAGTGTATGTTCTTTGATAGCATGCATATAAACTTGTATTTACAGTTAATTTATTTATCCTAATAGTGTTGTTTCTGTACATTGTGTAGTACCATGGAGCTGGCCAGGACTTGTGTTGGGACACCGTACTACCTCTCCCCAGAGATCTGTGAGAATCGGCCCTATAACAACAAGACGTATGTATGTGTGGTTGCCAGTATGATATATATATATCATACTGTTCAGATTGTTCTGTTATACCTGTGCAACCAGTAAGCTCCATAATATAACCTCTTTTTGGATATTTATTTTATTCCATGACAAGCTACAGAGGCTTGTTGTGCCCACAATTTAATGTTTAAAAAAAAAGAAAAGAAAAAGTTATACAAACCAATTAAAGGAGGGGCACAAAAATAAAGCGGATATGGTAAAACTGTGTTTTTGTTCTGTACCTCACATGTGTGGGGCTGAAGCTCCAGTTGTGTTCAGCTCTGAAACCAGACATCTAAATGTCTGCACAAATAAATTGATCTGTCATTAACTTTGATCAAGATCTTTTTTTAGCAGTGGAGCCAGAGTGTAAAGTCTGTTTATTAGGAGCAGCTTATGTAGGAAACTACATAAAAAGAATTTTCTGATAATTTATATGTGAATATTTGCTTTTTTAAATGTTCCTATGGGACAGCAGTATGAAACAATATGTCACAATGTAGTTTTTATCATCTTTCTTAGTTTTGGTCTCAGGTTTTTGAGTTGTTTTGGAGTACAGGAAAACCTCATAGTACAAACTTCCTTCTTCATAGTACAGTCCCCTGCAGTCCTCTGCTATGTTTTCCAGTCTCTTGAAAGTAAAAAATCCTTCTAACCCTTAAAACTATTATCCTTAAAGGCCCACAGTTTTCAAAGAACACAGTTTTTAAATTGCTCTGTTTTCAAATTTACTGTCTCAAAAATTGACTTTTATTTTTAAGACATCTTTATCTTGAGGAAACCGCAACACAAGTATGCAGCGTGCATCACACGGAATCAGCCACTGAAGCCTAAAACCTTTTTTTGTTCCAGGAAATCATTGGTGAAATCATTGTGATCTTGAAATCCCTGCTACACCTTGTTTTTGGGGACTAAGCTGTGATTGGATGTGGGAGGGTTTAAACAAATAGCTGAGGCCAGAATGAGGAGGTTCCCTGCTAGAACCTGTGACTGTGGATTAGCTTTGTGGGTGTAATAATAGAGCACGGTGCTGTAATCTTCCAGTCATGATCTGCTCAGGCTGCAGCACCTTCACTCGTGTCAATGTGTTGAAACACATACACAGAGAGACACATACAGGCCTGCCAAAAGCAAACTCACACATGCAACATCTCAAGCTGATGATTCGTCCTTCCTCCATTCTTTTTTGTGTTTTTGCTGCTCTCTTCTGCAGTCTTATTTTGATACAACTGAGGTCAAAGTTCCTTCCTCTTTCCCACACTCACACACACACACACACACACACACACACACACACACACACACACACACACACACACAGTTTTCATGGCTGACACCCCTACTGACATGAACTCCTAAGCTGTCCTTTCAAAAGAAGACAGAAATGCCTTTAACTTCTCAACACTTAAAAGGTCCCACCAAACTGCGAGTGGACAAACACCCCACACCCACGCTTGGCTCTGAGCCAAGAAAGCAAATGCCTGAAAAGAATTTTTACTATTGGCAGCTATGCTCTGATTAGCTGCTTCAGTGCTCTTAAGATTGTGGTGTTGTTCAGCTCAAGCGGACTGGAAACTTAAGTTTCACAAGGAAATATTGAGTTATACAGGTGAGGTGTATCAGAAATAATAATTTAACATGCTTTGCAAACACACTTTAGTAAATAAAACCCCCCAAAATCAACACTGAGGTGAGAGTGGTTTGTAATAAAGTCTGTGTCTCACTAGAAAGTTGATGTGGTTAAAATGATGTCCGATTGCTTTTGAAATCTTTCCTTCTAACCTTGGT